>NC_056728.1:1644450684-1644573184 GCF_019279795.1 Protopterus annectens | reverse complement strand
GTGTGTGTATGGCCCTATAAACATGTAAGCCAATACGGTAACATACAGTGGAGCAGCATGTAACATCAGATAGAACAATATGTAGGACACTGACAACTACCACAGTCTGTACACAGGCCAAGGAACATATTAACAATACACACACTGTCGACATTCAACATAAGTACACAGACCTCAGTACTGAACAAACAACCACAGTATGTCCAGGTTATGTCATCAAATATAACCTCTACTGTACACATGTGTAGCAGTCTGATATCTCCCTGGCTTGTTATCAGATATGATGACACTAATTATGGTGTACAGCACATATGCACCTCTTCATGCACGACATATGTACAAAGGTTGACAGAGTTGTGGCTGGAAGCACATACACAGGGCCAGTATTGACATGTTGCTGTGACAACCTCATACATTTACTGTTGTAACAGGGTTTGTTGCAACATATGTCCTATGAGGGATATGTAGTTAGTAACTGTCACAGCTTTCACCATCTACAGGCTGCAGTCCTCATACTATCTTCTGCAGTCCACAGATAGATGCTCCATGGGTAACACATGTAACCAAAGGCACAACACACTGCCCAGTCT
Organism: Protopterus annectens; assembly: GCF_019279795.1. Lineage (NCBI taxonomy): Eukaryota > Metazoa > Chordata > Ceratodontiformes > Protopteridae > Protopterus > Protopterus annectens. The sequence goes on along the minus strand of NC_056728.1, from coordinate 1,644,572,594 downwards.
GCAGATGACCCTGCAGATGGGGATTCCTCATAAACATAGAACTAACATGGCAAGTATTAAAACATGTAGGACAGCCATATCCACACATGCACTGTTAAACCAACATTACTGAAAATGCAGTATAGCAGCACTTACAGTTTGTAGTCAGGTCAGGCACATCCCCCTCCTGTGTGCTGTCCTGTTTCCACAGTGTATGTTGTTAGAGGTAAATCCCCAATCCATCTGAGATGCTGTTTGCCAAACAACAGATCTAGCTCCTGCTCACAGTGAATGAAAAGGGCCAACACCAATATGATGTTCCTAGATATTGGAGTGTGTTTCCACGCAATTGGCTATGGGAATGTTACCACAGCTGTTCCACATGCAATCAGCTAGGGGAGGGCTGCAATTCATGCAAAAGCCATCAGCTGATCATGAGCATCACTTAAAATACACATGCTGCTGCCTAAGCAAAGCAGGTGTAGGTCTACACATCCACCAGAGAGAGAGTGGGAGAGGCAGACAGAGGCAAAGACAAGTCAGGGAGGGGTGAGAGAGTAAAACTTAAGCATGTTTGTGTCACACACCTACCAGCACAGGGTATCAAACCCCTGACGAGTTGTGCTATCACAGGTCTATGCAGTTATTGGATGCGCCACATGGGTTACCTGTTGTGGAGCCCTCAGAACATATATTTGATGGTGAGTAACATCTGCAACAGGGATACAGTAGCTATACGGTAGGTGACATACACGTGCCTGTCCGCATGAACAGGTGCCAGCATCAACACAGCCGCACTCTCACAGGGATGCACACACATTGACACACTTGGCAGGGCCAGGATTACAACTCATCAGTAGTGGGATTGCAACTACACATCACTGTGCAGGTATCACATGCACCACATGGGTCATACGGAGGTTGTATGGGCAAATGGTATGGGGAGGTGTGTGACATCAGACAGCATGCTTTAGTATGCCAATGGGGGTTGTAGGGAGTGTGGATGTGAACATACACACCATACAACACACACACAAACACACAGGGTGCCAGTACTGACATGCATGGGTGCATGTCTGCACGGGTGTGCAGTGGTCGATTGTGCCAGATGGCTGTACAAGGCTAGGTGATGGGTATACCTTGGCATCAGGCCACATGACAATGGTCTGCATTGTGGCTCAAGGCTGTAGTGACTGCATTTGCCCACATAGGTGGGTATTGTATCCCCTATCCAGTCACCTGGGTGACTATTGTGTGTGGCCAATGCTGTGCCTCGCTTGCCATGTATGTGTTCCTTAGTCCATGACATGGACGGTGTCTGGGATGTGCACATCTCCCACATTCATGTACAGTGACATGTGGAACTGTACCTGGGGTGTCTGGCCCATGTTGTGAACACAGATTATCATCAAATGTGCTAGTCTTGCCCACCTATGGCAGGAACTGGTAATGGGCAGCAGGTTTACCCTGCACCTACATTGATAGCATGGTAATGGCATTCCCTGGTGTCAGTGGCTTCTGTCAATACAGGGCATGTTGTCAGGCATGGTATGTCCTTTGTAGGTCACATGTGATGGCACCACAGGTCTTGCAGGTGTCCATTGGGGAACATGGGGAAGGTGCACTGTCTGCATGTACATGAATATTGGACAGATGGACAGGGTGCCATGCCCTCTGTAGCCCACAGATATCACCCCATAGTTACTATTAGTAGTAAGTATGCAGTGTACTACCCACTTATTGGCTGTTGCCTAGGCATGTGTGTGTGCATGAGACATGGGCTGAGAGTGTGCTCTGGGTAATACTGGGTTTGCTAACTGTGATTGCCTGGCCTTTTTGTCACATGTATGAGTATGGCTTTGCACCCCAGCCTCTCAGCTATTTCACATCTGTTATCTCTGTACAGTGGACATTGTGATATATAGTAGGGCTACCATATAAGAAATATGCAAAACCCATTCCACAGGTGTCACACACTCACAACCACCTCCACGCAGGATACGAGTTACAAACACGCACACACAGACCTGTCATGGCTGGGAGTAGCACCACTAACTAAGTAGTTTATTACACTACAGCACTATGCAGTTATAGTAAATGCCATGGAGATTACTGGAGTACTATTTCCCCAAAGGTGTATTTCACATTGGATGACATCAGCAGGATTGCCAAAGTAGGCCATTCGAATTGTAGTGAGTGTGACTAGCCTAAAATGCATTGCTCCCCACACAAACAGTGACACACACACACAAACCATCCACAACCAACATGGGTGAGTATAGAATCCCTGACAGAGGTCTATATCACATTACAGCATGGAGCTGTTACAGGACACACCACGGGGATTACTGGAGAACTCTTTTCCCAAAAGTGTATTTCACAGTGAATGACACCAGCAGAATTACCAAAGTAGGCCATTTGAAATATACTGCATGTGACTAGCCTAAAATGCATTGCTCCCTAAACAGACACTGACACACACACACAAAACACCCACAACTGACATGGGTGGGTATAGAACCCCTAACAGAGGTTTATATCACACTACAGCATGGAGCTGTTATAGGACGCACCATGGGCACAACTAGAGAATGCCTTCCCCAAAGGTGTATTTCACAATGAATGACATCATCAGGCTTGCGAAAGTAGGCCATTTGAAATGTACTGAGTGTGACTAGCCTATAATGCATTGCTCCATACACAGACATTGAAACACACACAAAACATCCAGAACTGCCATGGGTGGGGGTGGAACCCTACCACAGTTCTAAATCACACTACAGCAGTATACAGCTATGGCACACGCTACAGAGATTACTGAGCTACAGCCTCCCAATGGTTTATTTCTAGGTGGGTGACATCAGCAGCCTTGCCAAAGTTGAGTATATGAATTGTAAAGAAATGTGAGTACCCTACAAAGCATTGCTCTCTACACAGACAGGGTCAGACAGACACACACACTTGCCATATCTGGGATTAGAACACCTACTTAATTACTTTATCACACTACAGCAGTATGCAGTTACAGGATGCACTACGGAGATTACTGGGGTACAACCTTCCCAGAGGTGTATTTCTAGGTGGGTGACATCAGCAGCCTTGCCAAAGTTGAGTATATGAATTGTAAGGAGCGTGAGTACCCTAAAAAGCATTGCTCTCTACACAAACAGGCACACACACACTTGCCATGTCTGGGATTAGAACACCTATCTAACTACTTTATCACACTGCAGCAGTACACAGTTACAGGATGCGTTATGGAGATTACTGGGCTACAACCTTCCCAGAGGTGTATTTCTAGGTGGGTGACATCAGCAGCCTTGCCAAAGGTGAGTATATGAATTGTAAGGAGTGTGAGTACCCTAAAAAGCATTGCTTTCTACACAGACAGAGTCATACAGACAGACACACACTTGCTATGTCTGGGATTGGAACACATAGCTAACTATTTTATCACACTACAGTAGTACGCAGGTACAGGACGCTCTATGAAGATTACTAGAGTACAACCTTCTCAGAGATGTATTTCTAGGTGGGTGACATCAGCAGCCTTGTCAAAGCTGAGTATATGAACTGTAAGGAGTGTGAGTACCCTAAACGCATTGCTCTCTGTACAGACAGCGTCAGACAGACAGACATACACTTTCCATTTGGGGATTAGAACACCTATCTAACTACTTTATCACACTACAGCAGTACGCAGTTACAGGACACGCTACAGAGATTACTGGGTTGCCACCTTCCCAGAGGTGTATTTCTAGGTGGGTGACATCAGCAGCCTTGCCAAAGTTAAGTATATGAATTGTAAGGAGTGTGAGTACCCTAAAAAGCATTGCTTTCTACACAGTCAGAGACAGACAGTCAGGCACACAAACACACACACAGTTGCCAAGTCTGGAGTTAGAACTCCTACCTGACTAGTTTATCACACTACAGCAGTATGCAGTTATGGGACGCGCCACGGAGATTAGTGGTCTGCAACTCTCTCAAAGGTGTATTTCACATTGGATGATCTCAGCAGGCTTGTCATAGTAGGGCTATGGGGAGGGCAACGTGTGTGCATGGGCCATAACCCATTCATCTAGGGGTTTACATGCCACATGCGGGCACACACAGGGTCATATTTCACAGGTACGTGTATACAGTTGCTAGATGACTACTTCCTTGTACAGTCATGTTGCACAGCTGGCACGTGCACCACATAGTCTGTAATGCTGACAGATACTGGTGGCTAGTATCTGCAGTGAGTGACATCTGCACCTCATGCATTTGGGGCCCTTTGGCTGTGTGCTGGGTGGGACAAGCCTGGATGGCTCCTAGTCACAATCATCTTCTTCCACACATCTATATACGTCTACCTTTGCCTTATTATAGTGTGTTGTCCTGACATATATGTCTGTATTCCTATCCACTGTGTGTGCAAGGCATGAGTGGTGCATACTGACGAGTGTCTGCACTAACAACTTCCAGATATGTCTGGCCCACTGATGCTTGCAGACATGGCCTTCATGTGTTTAAGTATGTGAGCATGCCCAGTATGGCATTTCAGTATGTTGTTGACTGACATTGCCTTCATTTCTCCAAGTGTGTGTGCATGCCCAGTATGGCCATCTGTACTGAATGTGTGGATCGTGTCCAGGTAGTTTGTGCTGCAGTGCTGACCTTTGTGTTGTACACCGACAGGTAGCATGCTGTCTCTGCAGGGTATCCATCGATCATTTGGCTTTGACTGTTACTAGATTTCTGCATAGCGGGGGGGGGGCACACCTGACTGTTTCTACATTTCTACACAAGAGTGGGGGGGCACACCTGACTGTTATTACATTACTATGTAGGATGGGGGGCACACCTGACTATTACTACATTTCTACACAAGATTGCAGGGGCACACATGACTGTTATTACATTGCTATGTAGGATGGGGGGCATACCTGACTATTTTTACATTTTTACACAAGGTTGGGGGGAGGCACACCTGACTGTTATTACATTACTATGTAGGACGTTGGGGGCACACGTGACACTTGTACACATTTGCTATGACTGTACTGGTATGTCAGGTACTCCATTTCATTCTGTATTGATAATTATCATGCTGACTAGAGGCATACCAGTGTACTACAGATCGTGATTTTGGTTGCCCTACATATTATTGTCTGACTTCCTACCCTTCAGAACTAACATACCACTGCCTGCCCTGCTGTGGTCTGTCTGTCTGTGTAGGCCTGGGGGGAGGTTAACCATAGCCATCATTCAGGGGCCATGGCACAGGCTCTGTTTGGGTTTGTCTACACCTGTCCTGCTGGCTGAGACTGTTGTTGGGTATGTGAACCATCCTGACTGGCATGTGTGGGTCATATGGACACACATGTCAGTCAGCACATTTCCTGCAGTGGGTTTTGTCACCCTGTGTAGTACTGGCTACTATGGTGACTCCAGTATGTGTTACACATGTCAGGGTGCCACTATGGGTGTCTACTGTCTGCTGCCATAATATTCAGCCCCTCAATTCCCTTGCATGCTCACATCCATACCATAGCTACAGATAGTGACACATTCTACTCCATTTGGCAATTGCTAGGTTTACTGACTTACCTTGAGGGTGTGCCAGACTTGCAGATGATGCTGGAGGGCTGCCTATGTCGGATGCACATAGTACACTCCCTATACATGGCAGAGCAGAGGTAGTGTCATGTTTGGCATCCCTTTTACTGTATGTGTGAGTCAGAGAGAGGTGTCATTCCCTGGGTCCCTACTGTGTCAGTGCATGTGTTATGTGTTGCCTCTTTGCCGCAGCCATGGCATACTGGGCACACCTCCATCTGCCTACTGGGGAAAGCTCAGGTTGTTCCTCCTCTGGGTCACTCTGTGCCTGTGCAGGCCTTGTATTGGTGGGTACTGTGTGGCCCTGCCCCATGCTGTTCCTGCTGCAGCTGTTTCCACAGGATCATAACAATTTGGGTACATGTAGCTGGTGAATACTGCAAGGCTCCACTGGATGTGTCCAGACACTGGAACCATGACCTGAGCATCCCAAACACACATGCTCTATTATATGCCTGGCCTGTGCGTGTGCCTCATTATGGCGTTGTTGTTCAGGTGTGTGTGCATTTCTGATGGGTGTCATCAGCCATGGCTCCAGTGAGTACCCAGCACCCCCCACTAGGTGACCATAGGGTTTGTCCCCATTGGTAAATCTCTGGTACAGCTGTGTCAGATGCCATATGTGGGAATCACCATAGCTTCCAGGGCAGCCAGCACACACATTCATTATAATGCCCTGGGCATCACATACAACCTGGCAGTTGATGGAAGGGATGCCCCTGTGGTTGATGTAGGCCTTACCCTGCTCTCTGGGTGGTGCTTTGATGCATATGTGCGTGCAGTCTATAGCACCCACTTCCCCAGGGTATTCTGCTATTTGGTGGAAGAGATGCATATTGCTGGTCAACACCTCACGGGTGTTGAGGAAATATATGTGCTCACGTGCATGTGCTGACATGGCATCCAAGAACTGGTTGGATAATCTGGATGCTGATGCCTGTGAGATCCCCATGACATCCCCAGTTGTGCTTTGGGAGGTACCTGTGGCTAGTATAACTAGGCCTACACATACCTTGGTATCCACTGGGATGGGTTCCCCTCGTTTAGTTTGGTGTGTCAGGTGTGGCCGGCACAGCTCAACAATTTGCTGTAGGAGGTCTCTGTCCACCCTATAGTGCTCCACTATCTCCAGCTCATGTAGCCCCTGGTAGGTTACCCTGGGTCTATACACTCTTCTCCATCACCTCACTGTGGGCTGTTCGGCAGCATTCACATCCTTATCACCCTCAGCCTCTTCCACATGTTGTTCTATGTTGCCTGCTGCTGCCCTTCTCATTTTGTAGGTTTGTTTGTTAGAATTTCCCCGCTTGTATACACGGGTGTTGTAGAGTGTGGGAAAAAACAGAGGGGAATGTGTTTGCTTAGTTTATAGTAGTGTTCTGGGGTGGGCTGGTCTGCTGCCTGTGTAATTGGCTGAATCTGATACATTTCACCTGCCAGCTACACTAGTTCTCCTTGATTACCTTCCTACTCCTGTTTTCCCTTCCCATTGCCTCCCTGTTTAGGCTCATGAGTGTGCCGTGCAAACAGAGTGCTCAAATGTGCACAGTGCTGCTATTTCCTGGTTTAACTTCTTTTTTCTTCTTGTAAAACCCGGTGCATGGCGAGCACACCCACTTAGGCTTTCTAAAGAGTGCTAGGCAGGTTTAGACACACCCCCTAGCTTAGCTGTGCTAAGCTGGGAGCAAACCCAAGCCACAGGGCTCCAATCCACTTACAGTATGCCTGACACCCCCCCCCCCCATGATGTCACCTACCTCCTAGGCTTGCACCAAGCTATTCCTACTCTTACACTGTTGGGACATGACTCACATGCTGGGGAGAACTGGGATTCACTATCCTTCCCCTCATTTGCATACTGTGCCTCCCCCCTTAGCAACCACTGCTCACTGGCCAGGTTGTCTTCTGCTTACCATTAACTTGCATGGCAGAATATTGATTTTAGTTAGAATGCTTATTTTAGGTTTATTCTATTATTTCCCCCAATCCCATTTGCACGCCGCTGCCCTATGCTTAAACAGCCGATATGGGCTATAAAAAAAAAAAGTTGATTTTTTAATTTTGTTCACTGTTTGCAATGCCAATGGCCTTATACTTGGCTATTGGCATGCTTACTACATGATATGCACCCTTTATTTGGAGCTGTCATAGCTCCATTTTGGATTTTGAGAAAATGTACTCGGTTACTAACCGAGTACATTTCTGCAGATTGCACTAGTCTTTCACGGACTGTTGCGAGCTTCCTGGATTGCAAATTCACCTCATTTGCATGGATTTCACCTGCAAATGGGGTGATTTGCATACTAGGGCTTAGTCTGTGCAAAATTAGTGCAAGAGCGCTTGTGCACACCCCTGCAGGCTGTTCCTGGATCACATGGCAGACATATTGCCTGCTTGAGCTCCTGCACTGATCTTGCACTCTGTGCAAGCTTTTGAGAATCCGGGGGAATGACTAGAGCTGCAGTAAGATTTAATTTATCCATATTAGTTAAGATGTTATCAGTCAGGGTCCACAGAGCACTCATTGTGCTCTTACCAGAGCATAACCCATGCTATTTGATGGAGATCAGGTGTAATTTTGTAGGCAAGTGGTAAGTTGGTTACATGTAATTCTTTTCAACAATTTTAACAAAAATGGGGAGGGTAGAGATGGGGCAGAAGTGACTGCAAGAAGAGGACTGTTTTTATTTTGGTATTGGTCTTACAAAAGAGGATTGTCAAATATTTGGCATAATATTAGTGGTGAGACAAAGGTTGTAAACGTGTTTAAGAAGGGTAGTGATGAAGTTTCTGCAGAGGTACAAGAACTAAGGGTAGATGTTGTCATGTCCAAGTGGTAAACCCATAGGACTCTGTTCAAGTAGGGGTGCAATTTGCTTAGAGGTGAATTAAGTAAAAATATTTAATGAAGTTGGGGGGTAGGTGGTCTTTGTTGCATGGTTGCATTGTGGAAGAAGGCATGAGAATTCTCCAAGGAAGTCAGAAGGTAAAATGTTACCAGATGAGCAAGATATGTATCTTTTTCTGGATAATTCATTTTGGTGGATTTTCCTTGTTAGTTTGTTGACTTCCTGTCAGAAATGCTTAGAGAAGTAAAGAAAACAGGTTTGTTTAACTTCTAGTTGTTTGGTTTAGATTTTATGGGTAGCCTGTTTGGTCAAGATCCTCAGAGGTTTGTAGTGCTTTAAGTTGTTAGGAGTGGGATCTTGTTTCCACATTTCCCAAGGTTCATCATATGGTTCATGAAAGATTTACAATCTTTGGTGAACCATTCAGTTTTGGGGTCTTTCAGTAGCCTTGAGATCACTGAGAAGTGGTGTCCTGAAGTGAGAATAATAAGTTTGTTAGTTTACTGGCTGCAATGTTAACATCAGAAAGGGACAGGATTGGGGACCAATCCATAGTACCAAGGTTTTAGTGTAGAAAGGTGTTTTTATGAGTAGGCTTAGGTCTGAAAGATATTAGCCTAGGAGTAGTTCATTTGCACATTTTGTAAGGATAATGTGATAAAGGCTCCAGGGCCATTAGCCTAGTACACACCTATGAACTTGTGAACCTAAAAGTGTGTGTAGGTAAATGGAGATATAGGAGATACTGTTGGGATGGGTTGTGATAACAAGGTCAAAAAGTGAATGATAATTAGATTTGGGGTTGGGTCTAACTGGGACGTCTATAGTTGTAGCTGGCATTCTAAACTAGAAAACGTTACTCCTAGAAATGGGATTCTGCATGTTCAGTGTATAAATTGTAACAAAAATACATTATTATTAAGCTTACCTTATAAGAATGTATTGTAACAAACTATTTTACTTATAAAAGAAAACTCTTAAATGGCATGCACATCATGAGTGAGCACAATCTAACAGTGAACTCTATTTATATAGGCAGGTCTTCTTAACACCTATTACTAGCCAGTATACAATTCGGCCCTAATTTGTCTGCTCAATGGCAAAAATGTCCACCTGCACAAATAACAGGGTTTTTAGAAGCACTGACAAAAAAGGCATTTACAGTAAAACTTTTTCCATATTTTCGTTTCTGCTTACTCAATCCATTCCTTTTATGCAGACAAATGTTTGTGAATTCCTAGAAACACTAAGAAAACAGCTGAAGCACAAAGTCCATTAGCTTTGTTTCAGCTTGTACTGGTGTACTATGTTGACTCTTATCTGTGCATTTCTTTCTAACTCCAGTAACCGGTTAGTGAATAACTCTGACCGAAAGCCTCCATAAAAATGTTACCTGCTCACATGATTCTGCTTTTAGATGCACAGACAAAGAAAACAGCTGAAACAAAATCTCTCACCCTTCCTTTTTAATGATGGAGTTTGCTCACATGCTGCAAAAAGTCCAGCACTGTATACTTTCAAATGAACAAAGACAAGGGTGTCTAGAGCGCACTCTGCTTTACATAAAAGATGTCTGACTGACAGTGTATATTTCTTACTTAAATGAGTTACTACTTGTTTAATGAGTTACAGCATATAAAACAAAACTTTCTAAATGACAAAATGTATGGAAGGCAGTCCATTGCATTTGGCTTTCCTTTTGTTACTGACTGTTAAAATGAAATTTAGCCAATGTCATGGGGTACAGGGGTGAAACCCTGTATGCACTGTATCCCTGGTGACTCAGGCTTAGTTAGCAAGTCCAGATGTCACAACTGGCCATGTTGGGAGTGATGCAATATGCAGCTGAACTGAGTTAATTAATCCCTGGGGATTTGACCTGCTGAGTAAATGCTGTCAGGAAGGAGTTTACCAGAGTAGCAGCATAAAGTAGGGCTGAAGATGGATATATAACCTATAATGCAATGCATAGTACTGAAACTGGATTTGGTGTGTGTGTGTGTGTGTGTGTGTGTGTGTGTGTGTGTGTGTGTGTGTGTGTGTGTGTGTGTGTGTGTGTGTGTGCATCATTGTGTGGATATGTAAGCAGACATACCTCTGGGACAGCATTACAAGGCTCACTTCCCAGTATGTCCAACAGTAACCAGATGTCAAGAATAAGAAGCATACAAAATGTCTTAATCTCCACTGGATAGTGACCACAATCCTTTATTCTAACCCCCAGTGCACTATGACACTAATTGAAGGGAATGGACAAGTGGACTAAAGGAGATGGCGATAGTCATTGAGGATGAATATTATAATGTATTCTCAGAAGAGGATATGTGACCTGTTAGTGATTTATTTTTCGTATTGTCACATTTTGTATTTCTAGATGTGGCAGAGTGGCATGAACCAGCAGCTGGCATGTTTCTGTGGATCAAGGTGAAGGGAATTTCTGATTCTTACCGACTTGTGATGGAAAAAGCCTTGGAGAAAAAGGTAATGCAGAAAGGTGACTGACACAGGGCAACAGTAAGTCCAGGCAATCTGCACATTAGGTGCATAGAACCTTGATGAACTTGGAGCCTAAATGGTTGATTTACTTAAAGAAATGTATTCAAACATGCTTTCTATCTCATACATATTGAATGTAGACATTGGCTCCTTCCACCTCTAGAAGCAGTTCCTTTTGGCAGTTTGAATATGTAGTAAAGTACTGCTTGAATTTTTTGTTATTTAATTCCCTTATATTTGACTTGAGGCATTTGGTGATTTGTTTGATACCACTGTGTAACTGTCTGTTTCCACTAAACTGTCATAGAAGCACACAAAATAGATGTTATCCGTAGGTTCATAGATGTGTACTAGGCTAGTGGCCCTGGAGCCTTCACAAGCCTAGCCCATAGGATTACTCTGGCATTGTGCCACCCGACCTTAGTTCCCAGTGCTTCTGTCCAGTAGAGCCACTGGAGTGATCCCCTTGAAGGGGGCCAGTGAGGTGCTCTTTTTGACATGTATGGGAAGTCTATTCCATAGCATGGGCAGTCTCTGGGTTATGAACCTTTCCCTCCAGCGCATTCTGTTGATTGTGATAATGAGGTTGAGGTCTCTGGAGCATGTGGTGCGGAGGGATTGGGATTTCTTTAGATGTAGCATTTCTAACAGAGCTGGGTCAGACATGGCTTTGTAAGTCAAACAGAGATCGCCTCTAAGTAGGCGATATGAGACAGAGAATAGTTGGAGTTTTTTGAGTCTCTCCATATAAGACAAGTGTTTAAGGCCTAGGATCCTCTTTGTGAGGTACGTTTGCAGCCTCTCCAGCTGTTGTAGGTGTCTAGTGAGGTACATGCCAAATGAAGCATTGTACTCAATGACTGGCCTAATGAGAGAAGAGTAGAGGGAGACAATGACCTCTTTCTTCCTGGATGCAAAACCCTTAATAATGAGATGTGCCACATAGAAGGACTTTCTGACCACAGTGGCAATGTGGTGGTCAAAAGAGAGGTTGCTGTGAACCTGTGTTCCCAGATCTCTTATAACACCTTCTGTGTTCAGTGGACTACCATCGATGTGGTAATTCATGGGAACCAGGTTTTTCCCAAAGGAGATGACGACACATTTTTTGGCATTGAGCTTAAGGCCATCATTCTAACGCCAGTCATTGGTCTCAGTGAGGCCTTTCTGTAGGATGTCAACATCACTTGGGGAGTTAATAATAGCTCCCAACTTGCAATCGTCTGTGAACTTTGTCAGCCAGAGTCCCTTCGTGTTGGCCTGGACTTCAGAGAAGTAGATACCAAATAGGAGAGGACCCAGGACCAAACCCTGTAGGACTCCACTCATGACTGACCGGCAGTCTGACTTGGAGTCAGCTACATTCACACTGTGTGTTCTGTCTGTGAGACAGTTTGAAACCCACCTAGTTATATAGGGTTTGATGCCTAGCTTAGTGAGTTTTTCTATGATTCCTGAGTGGGGAATGGTATCAAAGGCCTTAGCCAGATCAAGGTAGGCTGTATGAACCACCTTGCCTTCATCCACAGCTCTGGTGACTGACTCAAAGAAGTCGACCAAATTGAGCAGGCATGATCTACCCTTCACAAAACCAAACTGTTTGGGATCCAGAGTTTGGAGATTCCCTATAAACTTATTCATTAGGTCCATGATGATGCGTTCCATAGCTTTGCATATCAGACTCATCAGGCTAATGGACCAACAGTTCCCAGGGTCTGTAGTCACTCCTCCTTTGTGGAGAGGGATGACTGTAGCAGTGTGCTATTCAGTAGGAACAAAGCCTCCAGTGAGGCTGTGACTGAACAGGGCATACAGACGAGGTGCCAGTTCACTCTGTAGTTCATGTAGAATGCAGCTAGGGATATTATCAGGTCCCATAGAAGCTGTATTCTTGGCCTTGGATAGTGCTGTTTTAACCTGTGCAGCAGTAATACTGGGTGCCTGGCAGTCTACTGGCATTGTGATTGGTCCTTTGGGGGGAGGGGTAAAGTTGACACTGAATCTGTTGGCCAGTATATTGGCAATACCTGTTGGCTTGGTATAGGAGGTACCATTGTGCAGTAACTCAGACCAAATCTGGGTATTGCCGTCGAGATTCTTTACATAACTATAGAAGGCCTTGTGGCTGTCTTTACTATCTGCTGCAATTCTGTTTTCATAGCTAGCTTTAGAGGATTTGATGAGGGATCTCAGCTTTGTGTTGAGGCTGATAAAGGAGTTTTTCCAGTTTTGGGACTTCACCTTATTCTGCATCAGTTTCCTCCTTCTGTTGCAGAGTTTGTTTATGGCAGGGGACCACCAGATTGGCTTCCTCTTTTTGGAGTAGAGCTTCTTGGTTTTATTGGGTATGACGAGATCCATACATTTGTGTACGTGTTCGTACAGTGCATTGGTGTATGATTCAGCGGTCATGCAATAATTCTCCATTTGCATGGGTGCCGTGAAGTTAGCCACCTCTGTTTTTAGGAGCCCAAAGTTAGCTTTGAAGAAGTTTTTCATGGTGGTTACCTTTGTGAGGGGGTGGGAGGGATGTGGATTTCCAAGGTGATTAGTTTGTGGTTGGATCTAACCAGGGAGAAGTTGACTATTGGTGTAGAACAACAGTCACCCATGTTAGTAATGACCAGGTCAAGGATGTTGCTATCTCTAGTGAGGATAAGAATAAGCTGTTCCATGACATTGGTAGTAGTTTTCCCAGTTAATGGAGGGGTAGTTGAATTCACACAGTATGAGAGTGCTAAGTTGGACCCTAATATTCTCCAGGGTGCTTAGGAACATGGAGTGTGAGTCTTGGGACATGGTTGGGGACCTATATCAGACTACGACCTTAGTTGCTGTCTTACCCAATGTTAACTGCACCTGAAGTATCTCTGATGCATTATGTTGGGCTACCAGTGTGGAGGTATAAGCATCCTTTATGAATATGGAAACACCACTGCCTTTGGAGCTTTGGTCCAAGTTCTGGGACCGAAAGGTGTGGAATGAGTTATAGCCTGGTAATGCAGGGGTGCTTTCTGCTGCCTTGAACCAGTTCTCTGTTACAGCACAAATGTCAATGTTCTCCATTTTAAGGAGTGCTTCAAGTGAGTACATTTTGAGATTTAGACTTCTAGCGTTGAGCAGCATGACCGTCAGATTGCATTTGTTTGTAGCCGTTATAGTGGTAATTTGGTATTTGGAACACCACCTAAAAAAGGCACTATAGGGGTAGCAAGAGCCTTGGCCAGTATCCGGAAGCCCAGGGTGACAGATGCAGGCCCTCTCTGGTAAAGCATCGAGGTCTGTCAATCATGTCATCCCAGGCAGGCAGATACTGTATCCACTTAGAATGACACCAGAAACTTAGCCACTTGTTGAAATAAATCATTTTCTGCTTGCACTGTGGTATCATTCTGGCTGATGGTAGGATGCTGCTCAGGGCTAGGGTCATACCCGCCTGGGCTACATAATCCGAGAGCTCCTCCATGTCTCTTTTCATGTAGTCCAGGGAGGTAAGTCTCAGGTCATTCACACCCACATGTACAATGACAGAGTCATTTTTGTACCTGTTGTTGAGGGACCTAAGTGCATGCGTTATGTGGTGGATCCAGACACCTGACAGGCAGCTGACTGTTACTTTCTCCTTATTCAACCTAGTGAGTGGGACATCAGTGTGCCTCACTATCGAGTCACCTATGACTTACTTTCTCCTTATTCAACCTAGTGAATGGGACATCAGTGTGCCTCACTATTGAGTCACCTATGACTAATGTGTTGAGCATGCCTTTTTGTCTTAGGGGCTATGGCTGAGTGGCACACTGTTTATGAGAGTTATGTGTCTCTTGATTTGTGTTGTGTTGTGGTAGTCAAGTGCATTTCTGCCTTGGAGGTCTCTGCTGTTTGGGTAGATTATTATTGAGAGCCTCCATGAAGGTGGATGTGTGGTTTGTGTTTTTATGTGAAGGCAGTGCTGGTGTGTGTTCTGGAGGGCTATGTGTTCCATGTGGTGTGGTGCAAGTGTTGACCTTCTCCTCTTGACCAGCTAGTCTGGTCTTGGCTGGAGAGTGCATGGCTTCCAATTTGGATATATAAGTGCATATCTCACAAGTCTCAGTGTTGGGAGGTAAGAGGAAAGGGTTGTCGGTGTACATGAGGCAGTTGCTACATTGTTTCAGGATGCCCAAGTTCACCAGGTTAATAGGAGAAAGCACAGGGAACTGACCTTTAGACATGCCTGGAGGGGTGGGCATTAATAATAAGTACTGGAGCTGTTTCCTTATAGAATGTTTAGTGCTGGTAGCACTTTTGTGTGCTACAATAATTGCTGCAAGAAGTCTGTTAAAGTGCTAAACTAATAAGCTAGTAAAAGTGCAGGGACAGAAGAGAACTAGTAAACCTAAGGGAACAATTGAAGAGCAGACTTTGGCACCGCTCAGAATCTTACAAACAGTCCTGGATACATAAAATCTGTATCTGGACTAGACTAGTTACATCAATAGCTTTTACATATGTTAGGCTGAAATATCTTGCACTGCTGAAACACCAAACTTCGCTTGTTGTATTTATGTACTCCTTTCTTTGTGACAGTAAATTAAGTCTTGCCTTTGTAGTTAGTGCTGTCATTGTTACTGGACTGTTTGAGTACTGGTTTCTTTTAGCAGATATTTCCCCAAAGAGGACACCAAGCCTGGCTTGTTACTCTATATGAGTATCCCTTTTTAATGGCAGTATTTTAGTTAATTCTTTTCCCTGTAGTAATTATTACACTATGCTCTGTTTATTTACTAGTGTCATTCAGCAGATAATTCTCCAGGCTAATATTACGTTTACAAACTGAATGTTATACTAAAAGTTTTGTTTAACATGTAACTTCATTGTTGAGTAGTTTGGATGCTTGTGTATTGGTCTCAGTCACTGTATTATTGTCCCAGATACTATATTTACAAACGTATAACTAAAGGTTCTATTTAACTTTGAGATTCCTTTATAAACGCATTCTATGAACACCTAAAGCAAATTTCACACTCCTCAAAACCGAGGTGGAATCCTTCAAAGCCCCCGGGCCTGTGGAAAATACAGCCCAGACCGCAGAATCCTTTATAAACGCATTCTATGAACACCTTCAGGAATGCATGGATCATGCGATCCCAAATAAAACCAAGACCCAATCCTCAAAGGCAGACGTCTTGTCTGGTGGACCCCAGCCATAAACAAACTATACAATAGAAGGAGGAAGCTACTACATGATAGAGCAAAATCCCAAAAAGGGAAGGCATCTCTGATCAGTATTAGCAAAAAACTACGGACACTCATAAAATTGTCTAAGGCCAGCTTCGAGAGAAAAATTGCACAGGACATTAAGGATAATCACAAAGCTTTCTTTAGTTATGTTAGGAACCTGGGTGGGAATTCCCAGATATGCTCAGAATTAGTCCAAAATGGCAAAAAATACATCGAACCCACAGACATTGCCAACATCCTAGCTGACAGGTTCAACGCAAACTCCCCCCCCCCACCAAAAGGGCAAATATCTATCCCAGCAGAGTGCTGCCCCCCCCCGACATCTCAGATGCTCAGATAAGAGCCACCCTCTCCAAAGCAAAAAACACAGCATCAGTGGGACCAGACGGTGTCCCAGGCTGCATCCTACATGAACTCCAAGAAGAGCTAAACCCAAACATAAAACTACTGTTCACTCTCAGCCTTACTACAGGATATGTACCCAAAGAGTGGCGTACAGCAACAGTGCTCCCTCTCCACAAAGGTGGTGCCTCGATGGATCCTGGAAACTATCGCCCCATAAGTGTGACTAGCTTGGTCTGCAAAGCTATGGAAAGGATCATCATGGACCTCATAAATAAAGATATTGGGGACCTACAGACACTGGATCCTACCCAGTTTGGCTTTGTTAAGGGCAGATCCTGCCTCTTAAACCTGGTTGGCTTCTTTGAAACAGTCACCAAGGCCATTGATGAGGGGAAGGTGGGCCACACAGCCTACCTGGACCTCGTAAAAGCCTTCGATACAATACCCCACTCGGGCATTATAGATAAGCTCACCAGCTTAAATATAAACCCCTATGTCACTAGATGGGTTGCAAACTGGCTCAAGGACAGAACCCACATGGTTAGAATTGCTGGAGTCATGTCAGATTCCAAACCAGTTACAAGTGGCATCCCACAAGGCTCAGTCCTGGGACCTCTCTTGTTCGGTATATATTTCTCGGAGGTACAGGCCAACACGGAAGGACTGTGGCTAACTAAGTTCACAGATGACTGCAAACTGGGCGCCATAATTGACTCTCCAGCCGACACAAGCATCCTCCAAAAGGGCCTCATAGAAACAGACAACTGGTGCCAAAGCCATGGCCTCAAGCTAAACGCCAAAAGGTGTATAGTCATCCCCTTTGGCAAAAACAAAGTGCCCACAAATTACCACATAGGTGGTAATCCATTAAGTACAGAAGAAGTAATTAGGGACCTGGGGACCCAAGTTGATAGCAATCTCTCATTTGACAACCACGTGGCCAAAGTGGTTAGAAAAACATTTTATATAGCCCACCTAATCATGAAGGGATTCACATCTAGATCAGGGGAGGTCATCGTGCCTCTTTACTCATCCCTCATCAGGCCCATAATTGAGTACAATGCCCCTTTTGGGATGTACCTTACCAGACACCTGCAGCAACTGGAAAGACCCCAAAAATACCTCACCAAGAGGATCAAAGGGCTCGAACAGATGCCATATGCTGCCCGGTTAAAGAAACTCCAGCTCTACTCAGTGGCATACCGCCTGCTCAGAGGCGATCTGTACCTGACGTATAAAGCCATGTCCAACCTGGAATTAATGGACATGCTGCACCTCAGAAAATCCAAATCCCATCGAGCTACGAGCTTGAGAGACTTGAACCTCAGCACTGAAATAAATAGGACATGCTGGAGGGACAGATTCATAACCCAGAGGCTCCCTTCACTCTGGAATAAAATCCCAGTCCAGGTTAGGCAGAGTCCCTCATTGACTCTCTTCAAGAGGAATCTTGATGAGTGGATGGGAGATCATAGGTTTACCCCGGGTATCACTTCTGTGTCACTGTTAGACAGAGGCACAGTATACTAACCTCGAAAAAGGGCATAGCAAAATTAATTTAAAATGGGTGGCGAAAGCCAAATACACTCTGGCTAGGCTTATAAATGCCCTAGGGCAGATAGCCTAGTATGAACCTATGAACCTATTTGTTGATTTGTAGTTACTGGAATGTTACTGGAATGTCTTTGTGTTAATTTTTGTCAGCATGTTAGTGGCTTTGCAGAATGAAGGCTAAAGTTTTTTTTTTTCACTTTAACTTTGAGCCTTATGCTAGTAGTACAGTTTATTCAAACTCTTCAACAACATATATTATTACTAGCTATTTTTTATTCACAAATAATTTCATTATTTTGGAATATTATTGTACTACTGCACTGTAAAATAACTTCTAGCATTAGCTATTGCTGTATACTGCTGGAGAATTGTGTTTTTTCTTTTTCACAGTACATAGAGTTTATGACACATTCTCCTGCTTGTTATTACATGTTAATACTTGGGCTATACTTCATTACAACAGTGACATCAGTGTAAGCTTGTTACTTATCATACTCAGACAACTATGGATACAGCTGGTTCACTTGTTGTTGTAGATCTTTGAAAACATCTCTCTATCCCCCCCCCCCCCTTCAGTGTAATACTTGCCAAGGGCTTACCTAGACTTTGTTGTTTTCTGTTTGATCAGTGTTCCCTTCTTTGAAAATTTAATGTTGTGGTATGTTTTACAACAATATGTTGAATAGAGTAGTGGAGCATTTGAAGGAGTTCTACCCTTTTGTTCACTGTGGTGTGACTGTGGATTTGGTATATAAAATTTACGGGAGTATGACGGGCAGAGCTCCTCACTTGGGGATGCAGGGAAGACTACTTAAACTGGTAAATTTCAAGCAAAGGTAGTCTTCAAACAGGGGCAGTATAGGTAACCTGTTACTTAATTAGGTACATTTGCTAGAGCAAATTACCAAAACTGATGCAGATGGTAGTATAAATACTGATGGTCAGAAGGAGGCTATACTTCCCTCTGAAGTGTTTTTAACCAAACTCAGATATAATGAGGCCATTAAACCTGCCAAGGTCAGGGCCAAACCAATTGATTCTATCAGATACAGAGGCAATGATAGCCTACAGAAATTCACACGACAGTAATACTGAGGTGCTCAGTGATAGCATGAAAGTATCAAATAACTATATGAATGGTGACATTTCTTCTGGAAGTTCATTGGGTTATTATCATAATAATATATGTGGCTTGGCTACCAGACACAAGAAAATGAAACTGTGTATATTAAATGAAGCAACAATTACCAGAGGACATTTTCAGAGAATAACTATTAGAGGAAGGCGCAACAGTGCAAATAGCGTAAGTCTGCATTGTCAGTATGCATTAACAGATAAGTGGGAAAGAATGCAGACTAAGAAAAGAAGACTAGAAAGACCTAAATTATAAATACCCAACATGCAATAATTTCAGCTTTGTTTGGAAGAGTGTCTCCAGTGATTAGATCTACCATAATTTTTAAAACTCATGATACCACTGAAAGTTCAAGGTAGGTAACTACAAATATGCACTGTAACTTCTATATAAGTTACTTGTGGGCCAAAAGCAACTAAACCATTGGAACTGGCTATCCTATATTGTTAGCAGAAGGATTCCTGGTAAGTGAGAATTATATAAAATAAAGGAACTGTCTCCTATAAATAAAGAAAGGATAAAAAGAAAAGCAAATTTTACAAATGGTGAAAAACAACAAAATCCTCAGGGTTCTAAATCAGTACCATTTGTTAAAAAAGGACTTGCATGTTATTCTACACAGATCCAGCTAATGAGCTAGGAAAAAAATCTGTTACACTCACAAATATTTGCATTATTAGAGTTCAGTCTGTATCGAAAAATGTTTGTGTCCTTTAACCATTTCAATTAGGTACTTGATATTGGATCTGAAAAAAAGAAAGATATATACATTAAATTCTTTTTGAGTTTCTAGAATCCCAAAGTCAAAAATGTATCAGGCTTCATCAGAATACAATCAATGAGTAAACCCCTCTACAAATGACACATCACATAATGCATCACTAATTACATCACTTAAGAGGATAACCATCTCATTCATGATTAAACACACCAGACATAAAAATAAATGTAATAAAGGTAATAAATGTATACAAATAACAATCTAGTGATCTTATTTCTAAATACTTATGATAATATCATTCTATAATTATTTAAAAGGCAATAATTTAATCATATGATATTTATAAAAACATTTAATATTTAATATTAATATTAGCATTTAAACTGGTGGTGCAGCAGTTAGCATTGTCACCTCACAGGAAGAGGTTTTCCTGTTCGATTCTCAGCTGGAGTGCCTTTTGTGTAGAGTCTGCATGTCCTCCCCGCGGTCGAGTGACACTAAAGACATGCAGGTAGGTGCGAGTGTGAATGGGCGTGCCTTCTTTGAAGGTTGGGCGTCGGGCTGGCAACTCGGCACCGTAAAAATCCACTGCAAATCATGAGCAGACCGGAGTTCCGCTGTGGCGACCCCTAACCGGGAACAGCTGAAAGACTTTTATTAGCATTTAAACCTAGAGCTTTACCTGCCTTTAATTTGAACTGCCACTTGTTTTTTCTCATTCTAACTTATTAGAAAGATCACCTTCACATATGTCAACATCCTCATGATCCAAAACATAAAACAGAAACTTTTAAAACCCTCAAAAGTAATAGAATGCTTATAAACAGTGTTTTTATCATATCATTTTTATTTTACCTGCATAAATATTTTCTAAAATATGTTTGGATAATGTTCCGGTAGTCATACTTACATAGAAAGAGTCACAGATAGAACATAGTACAATATAAACAATAAATTGAGATTTGCATGTATATTGATTTTTACCATATAGCCTCTCATTATAATTATGTAAAAACTAAACAGGGCCCTTCATGGATATAATGGCACATATTACACTCTTCACATGTAAAAATACATTTACTTTTGTTACTTAATGTTTGTTCTGTTTAGAAGTTACTTTTTCCAATAAAAATCTTAAAGAAGTACTCTTCCTAAAAACAAAATTAGGTTCTTTACCAACCATTCACCAAATTTATTTATTTATTTATTTATTTGCATTTGTTAACCTGGTTGGTCCAGCTGGGTAAGAATTACCCTTTTTCAGAGGAGACCCGAGGGGAAAAGCCCCAAACAGACATACAAATACATACGAATATAGACAAATTAACAATATTACAGAGGAAAACAATATTGTCTTTTAAAATATTCCACTTAATGGTTACCACTTCCCAAATAGTTTTAGTCTCTACAGATACCTCAAGAATTAGTGCTTTTTTTATATTTAACTTTCTGTTTAGAAAAATGAGAATCAGTCTTAGAGCTGACAATACTTAAATTTAACATCTGAATAATACAGAATAGGTTCATATGTAGATGTTCTCTTCAGTAGAACATCTTGAACTACCTCATTTAACATAGACTCACTGTAGCCTCTATTGAGAAACATATTAATGATGAAATTTAATTCATCACTAAACTTGGCATCATTGGTGGTCAATCTATATGCCCTAACCATCTGATCTTTAGTAATGTTTTTCTTCATAAAAATGGATGAGCATTCTTAAAAATGTAAATAATTATTTACAAAGGAATTTTTCTGTAAATATCACTATCAAACTTACTTTTTCCTAGTCAATATACTCAAAATAATACCTAAAAAATGTACAGAACAACCTAAATCACATAATGTAAATTAAAAAAAAAACACGTATTTGTGTTTAAATTAACCAAAACATCATATATCAAATTTTCTGGACTATCCCAGATGAAAAAAGGTCATTTACAAATATGTTATAAAATACAACATGTTGAAATAAATAAATTTTCATTAAAATGTCTGCCTCCCACCAACCTAAAACTAGGTTGACGTATGCTGGTGCCACAGGGGCACCTATGGCCACACTTTTATTTTGTTTGTAAAACACAAAATTGAAAACAAAAAAAGCTATTACTTAAAAAGTTATCTAATAAAGTACAACAAAGATTAATTTTGACATTACTTTAGTTAGTTTTATGTGATAAAAATACCTAATATATTCAATACCTTGAACATTAGCTATACCAGTAAATAATGAGCAAATGTCAAAGTTGTACATACATTTATTATCAAGGATTTTATATTATTGAACGTGCTTCAAAAAGTCCCAGGAATCACAAATTTGAGAGTCAAGATTCTGCATTAAAGGCTGACAAATCATATCCAAATAAATAGAAGTATACTCATTAATACAACCATGTGCAGGAACAATAGGTCTAAAGTTATATTAGTCTCATTTTTATGAATTTTAGGGATGCCAAACATTACCCCAATCTTCGGTCTTTCAACATACAAAAAATATATTATGTAATGTGTATGTGTTTGTCATATAATAATTCCAACAGATTATCATTTATTTTACAATAAGAATTATGTATGTCATATAAATTCATCCCAACTTAATCTGTATTGGCAGAAAATAACTCTCTGATACCATTATTATATTGTGTAACAGTCATAACGACCATAGAACCACCTTTACCTGCTTCTGCTTTTATAAAGTCTATATTAGTCATTTGTTTTAACTGATTAACAGCATCTATTTCATTTTTGTCTAAATTTAAAACAGGGTAATAAGTCTTTCTACTTACTTTTTGTGGCATCCCATTCTCACAAGTTGTCAAAAAGAATGTACAATATGGATCAGTGTTGGATTATAATGACTTGGTTTGCACAACAAATTAGTGTCAAAATTTTTATTTTTAAGTTAATATTCCACATTGATATTCCTAGTGAATACACTTAAATTAATTAAAGAATTCACTAGATTAACTCATTTAGTAGGCACAAATGAAAGAACATAATTTAAAACTCATAACTGTTTATCAGTAAACACAATATCAGACAAATTGTAAATATGTAGTCCACAACTGTCATTTGTGTTATGTACTATTTTCCTCAGCATCTTCCTCATCTGCAACGGTTGCCTCAGCATCTGCCTTGTCTGTGAGATTAGCTGGATAGAGGATTTTTGCTCATATTCCCTTAGGTCACTATCTCACTGTGTAAGGGTTGGACTAACGTGTTGTTCACAAGATGTGGAAATCTGCTTGGGTAACCAGAATGTGTCTTCTCTACTAAAAAAATCAGCATTATCAGATTCACAAAGCATTCTCTGAACATTCCTATTTGAGGAAAACTGTTTTGTAGTAGGCAATGAAAATTTGGGAGGCAGATATGCCAAGTTCTTGGTGTGGCCTTCAACATCTCTGGAAACCTTTTTTTCCTTAGAATGATCATCTGAACATGTCTATCCACACTGGCAAACATTAAATCATAAATTGACTTGTGTTCTGAAAAGTTGGAAACACTCTTGATGCTAGTTTCCAACTGAACAAATTGCTTCTGTTAAACTATTAAGCAGATTTTTGTTGTTTTTAATCAGTATTCTGATAAAATTTAAACCAAAATCTTTTAATTTGGAAAAAAAGTGGATCTTCCAAATTCACCCCATTAAAGCATTTAAAGACTCTAAGGCCTTTTGGTACAATGTTTAACATCAAACATTGTTTCAAATAAATATTGTTATACAAAAGAAATTTATATTTAGTTAATTTGTTTTCAAAATCTTGATGTCATCCTTCACATAATGAACAAAGGAAGCAAAGTTAAGCCCTCTGTCAGCAGGGCTCAAACCATCTACTTGCCCCAAAGTACTCACAGATTTCTTCAAAAAATCTAACAAGAATATACCAGTATAGTCAGTCAAAGAAAAAAAAACATGGACCAGTATTAGCAGGGCTAGATGAACCAATGGGCAAGCTATAACAAAAAATTCGACCATCTTTATTATCTGCAGTTCATAATAATATAAGACAATGCTGTATACCAGAAACAGATGGATTTAAAATGTGAAGGTTACCCAAAATGACATTAAAGTTATCCAGTAATGTATGTACTATCAGACCGGATAGGTACAAATCATCTTCTACTCGGTTCTTATCTGCCATAACAAGTCTATTACAGTAACCAAAAAACAAATAAAACCAATACAAACCATGAGGAACTCATACCAAAAGTAACACAACTAAAATAACAAAAAAAAAAAAATCTTTGAGGATGCACAGTACCAAAGTAAAAGCTTTCATTTACCACTTTCATCTCAAAAATGTATCAGATTTTATCAGAACACAGTCAGTGAAAAAAAAAACACTATAAATAACATCACTACATAATATGTCACTAATTACATCACTTAATAAGACAACAATCTAATGAATAATTAAACACATCAATCATAAAAATAAATGTAATAAATACTTTTGATACTATATTTCTGTAGTTATTTAAAAGACAATAATTTAATCCTACGATATTTACAAAAAAAAAATAATGTTAATACTAGCTTTTAAACCTGGCGCTTTATCTGCCTGTAATTTAATCACCTTCATATATGTGAACATCCTCATGATCCAGTACATAAAACAGAAACTTTTTAAAAACCTTACAAGTAACAGAATGCTTAAAAACCACATTTCTATCATTTTTTATCTTAACTGCATAAACATGTTCTAAAATATGTTTGGATAATGTCCCAATAGCCATACTTACATAGAAACAGTCACAGACAGAACATAGTACAATATAAACTATACATTTAGATTTATATATATATATATATATATATATATATATATATATATATATATATATATATATATATATATATACAGTGATTTTTACCATATAGCACCTCATGATAATTATTTAAAACTAAACAGGGCCCTTCATGGATATAATGGCACATATTACACTATTCACATGTAAAAGTGCCCTTACTTTTATTAGTTAATGGTTGTTCTATCTTAGAAGAGACTTTTTCCAATAAAAATCTTAAAGAAGTGTTCTTAAAAACAAAATTGGGTTCTTTACCAACCATTTGCCAGATATCTTGATTGTCTTTTAAAATATTCCACTTAATGGTAAGCACTTCCCTAATAGTTTTAGACTCTACAGATACCTCAAGAATTAGTGCTTTTTTATATTTAACTTTCTGTTTAGAAAAATGAGAATCAGTCTTAGAGTTGACAATACTTAAATTTAACACCTGAAGAATACAGAATAGGTTCGTATGTAGATGTTCTGTTCAGTAGAACTTCTTGCACTGCCTCATTTAACATAGACTCACTGTAGCCTCTATTGAGAAACATATTAATGATGACATTTAATTCATCACTAAACTTGGCATCATTGGTGGTCAATCTATACGCCCTAACCATCTGATCTTTAGTAATGTTTTTCTTCATAAAAATGGATGAGCATTCTTAAAAATGTAAATAATTATTTACAAAGGAATTTTTTCTGTAAATATCACTATCAAACTTACTTTTTTCATAATCAATACTCAGCGTAATATCTTACAAATTTACAGAACAGCCTAAATCACCTAAAGTAAATTAAAAAAAAAATGTGGTCATGTTTAAATTAACCAAAAAATCTGGAGTTATGTGATAAAATTGAATACCATAACTTCAAATGTCTTATGGTCAAGGCCATATGATCAAATTGCCAGAATGTAGAACAACACTAAACAACAAAAATCTATGTATATGCAGGGGAGGGGGCAATTGCCCTCTGCACCCACTGAGCATTATATTTACCAACCCCAAGTTCACACTACATTGAGGAAAATGGTAAATTTCCCAATCCCCACTGCACCATATCTCCATACATAAGCTTCGATGTTCTGGACATTGGTGCATCTAGGTGGATGTGAGGAACTGACTACCATGACACACACCATTCCAAAGATGACTTCTGTGTCTACACTGTCTATGGCTACTTCTGTCCAGGGTGTGAACACTCCCAATCGATATATGTCATGTTCTCTGAGTTCTACCATGGGCACACCTCACCAAGCAAGCCAATAAGCCTGTCAGAATCCTGCAGTTTAATGCCAACATGTTCCACTATATTTCAGCTGTGAGGAACTCCTACTCATGTCCAGTCATGGGACTGTAGACACCAACATTTTTCTAAAATGCCACAGCAAGGGCCAGAACAGGATTTCTGTACATACTCCTAACATAGTAAACCATCCTTTGGACAGGTTGCCTCCATCCCTGCCAGTGTGGGGCCACACCTTACATCTGGACAGAGTTCCTCCCATGAAACCGTCTTCCCACCACTAGAAGATGTGATCAGTGGTCCCCCAAACTCATCACCATGTGCATGGCATCACCATCCATCATGCATGATCCTTCTACCTATGCTAGTGCTGTTGGTCTTGTCACTGTGCCCCACCCCAACTGTGCAAATGATGATTTATGTGCTGTACCCACACCTCAGTCCTTTGTTGGTATGTTAAGATCTGATGTTGCACTATACAGCATAGCCCTAGTGTGATATTGTATGCATTACTTTTATTCTGTGTTTGTCTAGCAATGACCCATAATAGTTGTAGACCAGACATCACCAGTTTGCCAGTGCCACTACATATTGTACCAGCTTCTTTCTCACATGATGTCCTACAAAAGTTAGTTCTTCTTATGATTTCTCAACCAGATTCTCCTTTGCTAATACAGGTATGTCAAGCAGTCCTACACTGTACCCCATGTTGTAACTATTTTCATAGCACCATGGTTTGAAGTATGGTGTAGGCGACAAATATCTTGCTGCAGGTGTCTGCAGCATACCACAATAAACCAGCAGATGTATTCAAGCAGCAGGAATGGGCTTTTACCAGTCAAAACACATATTTGGTGATGCTACACGTCTGTGACAATGTTGTTTTATATGCCAACTCCACCACAGTCTGCAGGTTACAAATAGTTTCACAGGTTCATGGGTGTATACTAGGCTAACAACCACTGAGGCCCTTATTAGCCTAGCCATGCAATCCAAATCTGTGTTTTTTATTGACTGCCTCTGTCCACTGGAGACATAGGCATCAGACCAGGGGTGAATTTCTGATTACATATCCATTGATCCAAGTTGTGCTTAAATATGGATATTGAGGAAATCTGCTTCAAACTGATGGTAAGCCTGTTCCAGAGAATGGTAATTCTCTAGAGACATACTGTATGTTTCTCCAACATGTCCTGTTTATGTCACAATGAATGGGAGTCATCAGTCATGATTCCAAATCATATTATGCATTATGCATAACACATAGTAGTGGACACTATCATGAGTGCTCTTTTACCTGTGTTCATGGGACTGGTTGATGGTATTCAAGGTGATATGCAGACATTATGTTGATTAGGTGGAGCTTTGATTGCAATGTGGATGCATTCAGTGGATGCCAGGACCTAAGAGAAATCGGTTATGTCATAGAATACCTACAAATGGAGTTGTTCTCTCTACTGCTTTCTGGTGAAATCAAAAATGCTCCTCCACATGCTGCAGCATCATGTCAAGGAATCGCTATAGGACTTGCTAGACCAATACCTGTGAAATGTCTATCATGTCCTCTGTTAGACACTACAAGATCATCATAACAAGAATAGGCAATGCTACACAAGCCTTCATGTTCACTGGGATAGGCAGTTCACAACCCCCTGCCATTGATGCCATGTGAGGATGGCACATATCTGCTAACTACTTATGCTGTCACCGTCCACATGATAACAGTTGACATTGTCATGGTCATGAAATGAATGGCAAGTCAGCCACTGACACACTCTTGTGAAATTTGGAGGGTGGTGACAATCAACATTGTGGGCAGTTGTTTCCCAAGGCAGCCACTAATATATGTTGACTAGCAACAGCAAATACTATTCCTAGCATTTTAGTGAGAATGATACACCTGTATACTGAAAAGTGATGATGTTCTGAATAGCTGAACAAATTTTATGTGTTTCTGAATTTTACAGCCATGTTTGATTTTTGTCATTTGCATCCTCATTAACATGCTGAAACTCATTTGCATGTCACTATACAGTCATTTACGTGGGATGCATCTTCTTCTCCTTTCGGCTGTTCCCATTAGGGGTTACCACGGTGGATACCTGTCCGCAGAATGAGTGTCAGTAGAGTTTAATGATGTCAAGTTGCCAACCCGGAGCCTAAACTTCCCCAGAAGGCACACACATGCACACATGCACAAACTCACACAAAGGGCCAATTTAGAATATCCAATCCACCTGTAGCATGTCTTGGGAATGTGGGAGGAAACCAAAGCACCCAGAGGAAACCCACGCAAACACAAGGAGGACATGCAGACTCTGAACAGAAAGCACACCAGATGAGAACTGAGCTGGAGAAATTCTTGCTGTGAGGTGACAACGCTAACCACTGCACCACTGTGCTGCCCTTATTTACACGGGATGCACACCATGCTGTTTTCCTGCGAGAGTGGGCACACTACGTGTCTCTGAGTCATCCCCTCCTGCACATCACTGTGTACTGTGTTATGTTGCACAATACCACACAATGCACTGTGCTGTTTGTTTCTGAATGCCCCTATATGTCTAAGTTGTATAGTTCCCAAGATATGGAAATCTGTTTGTGAAACTTTAGTGAAAAATACAATTCTTGTCTTGTTTATACTATAATATATTACACTATTGCTGTAAACATTGTGAATGATCTGCTGAGTATTCACACTGTAAAGCAATTTTTTTAACATATAATACTGCTGTTTGTACTTTTTAATAGCATTTAATGTTCACAAAATACTTGCATTTGTTTGATTTATGCTATTTATTTTGAATTTTCAGAAAATATTCAGGAATGTAAAAATGTGTGTAAGCGTCTATAAGAATGAATTCCACAGCCACTAGGTGTGAATTAATTACATTTCAACTCATTTAAAGATGCATATGCATATTAACTCATATCTAGTAATATGATCACAGACAAGTATCACACATTTACAGGTACTAGGTCTATCACCACAGGAGAAATACAGAACCCCAAAACATCTAAAATCATTAATCTGTGGGAGGAAAAACAATTCAGAGAATGTATGTGATGTTTTAAGCATAGAGAAAAAGATTCTTGATCTTATCCAGTGCTTTCCTGAAAGCCTCCTTGCTGGATGAAATTTTGCCTTTGATTTGGAAGGATTCTTTCATAATCATGATATTCTCCATAAACAGACTTTAGCATCTTAAACTCTGCAGGACTAGGGATTAAAAGCTAGGAGTAAGTAAGAAAGACTGGAAGAGTCTGTAAGGTCTCTAAATATCTACAGATGTAGGGCAGAGCAGCACTGGAAGGAGACAGATCCCAAATGCATATTACTATAAATTGTGGGTTAGAGGAAAGAAACAGTTCCAGAGACGCAGCACAGGTTCTGTACTTAACATCAGCTATAGCGAGTCTCAAAAGATGCAGTTTAACTCTTAGTATCTCATAGAGCTTTTATTTCCTTTTCAAAGGCAGTAGGAGTTCAGCTGCTGGACATACACAGTATTATGGAAACTTTAAGCACTCTGTATTAGGGAAATGTGACATTAGGAGGCAGAATGCCCCCTCAACAGTTCCATAAACTTAACACCCACATCATCAGTTTACCCATCTCACACTTTTCCCCTGTTTCTGCAGAGCTACACAGGAATCACAAGACTGATGCTAATATGCTCCTCTGTCCATCTGTCCTGAATGTAGAGCTGAATGAAGGACAAATTATGTGCCGTTAGAAGTGAATGAGACCTTATGTGACTAGTTTTGTGGAGTATGCAGCACCATTTCCTTGACTTAGATTAAAACGTTAGTTTATGTTGGGACTGGGTTGAAGAGACAGATGCTATGTGCATATTAAGGTTAACTCATTCAGTCCTGAGCTAATTAATCCCCATGCTTCTTTATGTCTTAGCCAGGAAACTACAGGCTTCCTGAGAGCATTTCTCCAAAGTCCTCTGCTGAAATCAGACTTCATAAGATTTAAAACAGTTGCTGCGAATTACAGAAAAATATAAAACACGAAGGCTGTTCAGTAGACAGTGGGTTACATACACACTGATGTTAGAATTAAAGGTATGTCTGTAGATGCTGATATCACATTACAAATTTTTGAAATAAAACAGTATTTATTTGCCAAAAAATAGCAAAGAAGTAGCATAGCAAGGGTGGGGAGAAGGAGATAATTGCACCAGGTGCAAAGTGTTAGTGGGTGTGATCGAGAGACTAGCAGTAACAAATAATGCTGGCACAGAAAGACACGAGTTCAGAGTTTTTTTGTTTTTTTTTTGCTCTTCACTTGAAACCTGGATTGGTACTTTCTACAATTTTATCCTTGTTTTTTTTTTTTTTTGCTCTGAAGCAATGGGTTATATCACCTGTTTCAGAGTTTTCCAGTAATGCTTGGCATCTTACCCTATTCACCCAAAGCCAGAGTACTGGCTTCATCCCACCTCAGTGCGGGACAGCCACTGTCATCCATTTACACAAAGGTGGAGCGTCCACCCATCTGGGAAATTATACACCCATCAGCCTAATTAGCCTCATCTGCAAGGCCATGGACCAGATTATCATGGACCTCATTAACAAGGACATTGGCAACCTCCAAACACTTGATCCCACACAGTTTGCCTTCATCAAGGGGCGGTCATGTCTGCTAAATTTGGTTGACTTCTTTGAGACAGTCACCAAAGCTATGGACATGGGGAAGACTGTGCAAACCACCTACCTTGGCCTGGCCAAAGCCTTTGACACTATTCCCCACTTGGGTATACTAAATAAACTCTCTCAACTAGGCATCAATCCATATGTTACCAGATGGGTATCAAACTGGCTCACTGATAAAACCCATGTAGTCAAAATAAGGAAAGCCACTTCAAGCAGTAGACTCATAACAAGTGGCGTACCCCAGATTTCGGTCTTGGGACCTCTGTTATTTGAGATATACTTTTCTGAGGTGCAGACCAAAGCCAGTGGGCTATGGCTATGGCTGAACAAGTTTGCAGATGACTGCAAGCTGGATGCTTTCATCATTTCCCCTAGTAATGTAGACATCCTCCAAGAGGGTCGCTCTCAGACAAATGACGTGCCAGAAACATGGCTTCAAGCTGAATACCAAAAAAATGCACCATCACCCCCTCTGGCGAGAGTGATGTCCCCACAAATTATCACATTAATAACAATGTCCTAAACACTCAATCAGTCGTGAGGGATTTGGGCACCCAGGTTGATAGCAGCCTGACTTTTAACCACCATGTTGCTTCCATAGTATGGAAAGCCTTCTACATGGCTCACCTCATAAGCAAGGGTATCTCATCCAGGAACAAGGAGGTCATAAACATCCCTGCATTCTTCCCTTATAAGGCCCATTATTGAGTACAACCCACCTTTTGGCATGTACCTTGCAAAGCAAATGCAGCAGATGGAGAGACCACAGAGGTTCCTCACCAGGAGAATCCAGGGCCTCAAACATCTACCATACACAGATAGGCTAAAAGCCCTATCCCTCTATGCAGTTTCATACAGACTACTCAGAGCTGCCCTCTGTCTGGCATACAAGGCAATCATGGACCCCACCTTGATGGGATTGCTACATATCCACAAGTCAAGCTCCACTCGAGTAACCTGCATGTGTGGTCTCAACCTGGTCTGTAACATCAATAGGAATTACTGCAGGGACAGATTTGTGTCCCAGAGACTCCCTCATGTATGGAATAGACTCCGTCTCCACACCAAACAGAGTACCTCTTTACCCCTTTTTAAGTGTAACCTGGATAACTGGATGGGAAACATAAAATACCTTTTTAAGTGTAACCTGGATAACTGGATGGGAAACAGAAAATATACCCCTGGGGTTCCACCCATGTCCCTTGCAGGAGACTTCCTTATACACCATAAATGAATACACTTGTCATTGTTTTTAGTGTCTAATTTCTAAAGTTCTGACACATGCATACCTAAAACTAAGGCAGCAAGGTGACATCTACAAGCTGACATAATTACTAAGCATGCATATAATGGTCAATGCTGGATGCACAGAGCTGGAGTTATTAAGGTGTGTTTGCAAATAGTTCTTAAAAATGTGAGATATTTTCCATGTTTACATTAATAATGCAAAAATGGAGGGTGAAATTGTCATGTTAGGGTAATATGTGCAAGCAAAATATAATATTACAACATGGTGGGTAATGTGATGGCATTCTGAGATATATTTTTTTGTAAAGCAGATACAGTTATTACATATAACTGCATTAATTTCTTAAAACTGTGTATCCTATGGGTGTATAAGTGATGCTTATACAAAATATAAAGGAACACAATGTTGACAGTAATACTTGCCATCTAACATGCATGATTTTGCAGATTGATATTGTTTTGAAATATTATATAATATTATATACATAATTCGCACAGATTCTGCAATATCATAAAAGAGCAGTATGTTACCTCTTCTTAGGATCATAGGGGGTTACTAGGCTATTGGCCCTGAGGCCCTTATAAGCCTAGCCAAGAGTTTAGCCCATGTTTAGACAAATCAGCACCCAATGCCCCTCTCCAGCAGGGACATGGGTGGAATCCCAGGGATATATTTTCTGTATTTATATATATCAAGATCTATATTATGTGAATTTACACACATACACAAATACACTCTGTCAGGTACATACATAGCTGTTCATAAAGGCATCAGGCTGTTGTCAATGCCTTCACTGAGAATACTTAATACAGGTAATGCTTTTCTCCCTGTCATACTACGCTGGATTATCATATCTGTTTTGCTTCCTTTCCTGCAGGTGTTAGTCAATCCTGGAACTGACTACTGCGTTGATACTTCACAATCATGTCCATACATTAGAGCATCCTTTTCATTTTCTTCTGCAGAACAGATGGATCTGGTAGGTTTGTTTGCTACATTTATAATCATCATAGTTATATAGTGGTAGTTGCATATGTGCCTATTAAGAGGCAGATACATGGTTGCATTGCCTTGGGGCTCACTGCAACAGGATACAAAGTAACAGCAACCATTCTGTGTATGTACATAGAGAAATATAAATGTGCTAGAAATGGTGATTGTGGTATATACTTTTCTATTTCTTTCTCTAATTCCGTATGCTGATGACAGCTTTGTGACAGACAAGGATTAATACCAGGCTGGAAAGAGAGTAACTTCAGGGCATATTTTAACAGTGTATATACTAGTGAGAGAATCACTTTCATATCCAAATTCATTGATTAGATTATTTTATTAGCAAACCACATAAATGTAAGATAAGTATGAAGATGAGTATAAAGCATTATTTCAAGCATGCACACACACACACACACACACACACACACACACACACACACACACACACACACACACACACACACACACACACATACTTCACAAAATTGGGAAAAAGTCTCCTTTTCCAAATTAAATGTGGATGCAAACTTACAGTGCAAAATATCAGAAGCTTAACACAGCAATAAAACAACCCCCACATTCACCTGTAGAATTACTTCACCAGATAATCCATGTCATAGATGGTTACAGTAGGTACAGTCTGTACTTCACAATCCCATATTAACTCCACTCCAAATTTTCATATCATGTCCTTCTCCAGGAAAAAAAGAGTTTCAAGGTAGCAAGGAGTAATTGAATATATGTTCATAGGCAGGTACTAGGCTATCAGCCCAAGGGACTAAGTAAGCCTAGCCAACAAGGTTCCCTGGCTTATGCCACCAAGAAAGTTATTTTCCTGTGCCCCTGTTAAGCAGAGCTACAGAAGTGATCCCCAGGGTGTATTTCCCATTTCCCATCCACTCATCAAAATTTTTCTTGAAGAGTGCTAATGAGGAACTTTACTTGACATAGATGGGTAGCTTGTTCCAGAGTATGGGAAGTCTCTGGGACAGGAATCTATCCCTCCAGCATGTCATGTTTATTATGGTGACAAGGTTTAGGTCCCTAGAGCGTGTAGCCAGAGGGATTGGGATTTCGTTAGGTGTAGCATTTCCAGCAGCTCTGGGTTTGACATAGCTTTATATGTTAGGCAGAGATCACCTCGGAATAGGCGATATGCTATGGAATAAAACTGGAGTTTTTTGAGAAGGTCAGTGTAGGGCATCTGTTTGAGGCCAGTAATCCTCTTTGTGAGGTATCCTCAAACAAACCAGTGAAGGAGGAGAAAAAAACGCCAATAGATATCCACAGAGCAGTAGATGTAGAAGCACAACTAGTGCTACGTAGTAGATGTAAAAACACAGCTTTATTAACGCGAAAAATTCCAAGTACAACACGTTTTCGTCACACAATGCAACTTCCTCAGACAATGTCAGGGAGTGATCCCTGGATATATATACAGTTGATTAATGAAGTCTTTAATTGGTTGCAATTAGTTGTTAAAGGAACAAAAAAATGTTGTAGAAAATTAACAATGTATTTCTAAAATAATGCATATAAATGCAATAATATGCTTGATATATATATGCTTAATATAAAACTTTGAGTAATACTGATAATGTGGAATATAAAATAAATGTGTATATAAAAACCTTAAAAACGGTTTATATGTTAATAGCTTTAAGCTTTAACAAAGGCTTGATGGAGATGTAGTCATTCAAGCCAGGTTCCTTATTTGATTCCAAAAAAATCTGCCAGTAAGTCTCTTGATATTCCAGTTTCACCTGCCATGGTCCACCCCTAGGGTCTCTAGTAATGTTTTCTAGAACAAAAAACTGATATTTAGCTGTGGGACATACTGAGGTATGTCTGAACAGAGCATTTGTATTGTTCTTTTTTTGTATATCATACAAGTGCTCATAAATTCTGCGTTTTAAAGTACGCTCAGTTTTGCCCACATAATATGCCGGGCATCTTAAACAACAGGCTAAATAAACCACTCCATAACTATTACAATTAAAATGTGCTGTAGCCCTAATAGTTTTGTTTTTAGCTGAGAGATATATTTCCTCATTGTGCGCTATATAGGAACATTGTGCGCTAGACCCACATCTGTAGGTACCATTACGTCTATGGGAAATATTGTACTGAAAGGATCCTGCTTCTAAGGTATTTTTTTACATTTATTCCTTTTTGGAAAACTGTTCTGATATCCTTGCCATGTATAGTCTGTAAATCAGTGATATCTTTAAAGGTTTCCCATTCACTACAAATAATGTCCCTAATAGAGCCAGAATTTGCACTAAATTCTGTAATAAAGGCTTTTTTGAAATCTGATAGATTGTTAGTTCTATTGGGAACATTGACAGATGGTCCCAAGCCCAAAATAGGTCTAAATCTATCTTTTCTACCTTTTTTGACTTGTTCCCATATAGTGTAAATAAACTCATCTGGGTAACCTCTATCTCAAAACATTTGAAAAAGTTTGTAACATTCTGCCGTGAAATCCTCATCATTGGAGGTCATCCGAGATATTCTGACCAGTTGGCCCTTAATGATGCCTCTTTTTTGGTACATGGGATGTGAACTGTTGTAGTGTATGTAGCTGTTAGAAAACGTAGGTTTTCTATAAACAGTAGATCTGAATGCATCTTGGTCAATACTAAGAAGGACATCAAGATATTCAACCCTTCCTTCATGAATATGATAAGTGAACGTTAAGAAATCTGTAGTAGAAGCTAGATATTCCATAACATCCTTTATAATAGCATCAGGTCCTGTCCAAAAAATGCAGATATCATCCAAGAATCTAAAATACGCTATCCAGTGATCCTTAAAAGAACTGTTGAGAACATATTTGTTTTCCCAAACAGAAAGGATGATATCTGCATAAGTGGGGGCACAATTTGCCCCCATGGCAACACCTGACGTTTGTTTGTAATATTCTCCTGAAAAATAAATAAAATTATGATGCAAGACTAGTTCCATTAGTTCCAAAATGACAAAAATGTCATTGTTGTTGATCTTAGGACAGAGTGTAAGTGCTTCTTCTAACCATAGTAAACCTGTCTCATGTGGTATTACAGAGAACAGGTCTACGACATCTATGGTCAAGAATTTTAAATCAGGAACTAAAAGTACAGGAGTAACCTGTCTCAAAAATTCCCAGGAATCTTTTAATAAATGACTGGCCTTGGGCCATAAGTTCTTGAATTTCCAATCCAAAAATTTGGATAAAGGGGAGATCTTAGAACCCTGGGCGGCCACGATAGGTCTTAAAGGAGGATCATGAATGTCTTTATGTACCTTGGGTACTCCGAAAAATCAAAGGTACCCTAGGCTGAGTATTATCTAAAAAGATGTAAGTACTATAATCAATGGCTTCTTGATCTAGTAGATCTTTAATAGCTAAGTCTATTTTTCTGTACGCAATGTTGATTTCGTTAAGAGATACTGCACAGTATCTAGACTCATTGTTTAATATAGTATACATTTTGCCATCGTACATGGCTTGATCCATAATGACTGTCCCACCCATTTTGTCTGGCTCCATGACTCTGATACTAGTATCTTGTCGAAGCTCATGTAGCAAGGAACTTTCAGAAATAGACAGGTTAGGTGAATATCTAGTTTTCCTAAAATGATTCCTGATTTTCTGTTCCATCCTGTTTTCTAAGTTTTTAAGTTGTGGATGTAATGGAGGGGTGAAAGTACTGGGTCTGTGTGGAAAATTGTGGTTAGAAAATTCTCCATTTCCCAATAGATTTTCAATGTTTAATTTTCTTATAAAGAGTTTAAGGTCCATAATCACCTTAGTAACATTACTGTTCCTGTTTGGAACATATTTAAATCCTTTCATAAATAACTCAAAATAAGTGTCAGTAATGTTTAGGTGACTATAGTTGTAAATGGTATACCCTTCCTTGATACAAACATGGTCATGGATATCAGTGATGAGTTCCTTGTTAAATTCTCTGGTATCTAGTCCCAAAACTGAGCTTGGGTTTGATAATTGTTCCTGTTGTTCCTCGTCCCTTCCCTGTAATGGTGGCGATTGGGGGGAAAAAGGCTGTTCCTGACACGCTTTACGTTGATTACGTATCCTTTCGGATCTCCTAGGGAGTGGTTCTGGTCCCTGTTCCTGAAATATCTCTGCTTCATGTACATAGTCATGAAGTGTGGTATTCAAAACAGGGCCCTGATTATGTTTTTTGTGAAACTGGAATTTACTAGAAGGTGGAGCAGGGTACTGGCATCCCTCATCATACTCTCTGACATCTCTATATAACTTTTTATACTTTCTTTGAAGAATTTCATTGCATTTGCTATCCACATCTTTTCTGATTTGATAATATTTCTTTTTTTCTCTTTCAACATGAAACATTAAGTCACTGGTAACAGCCTGATTAATAGATTCTATGTCCTTATCTAAAAGTGCAATTTCCTTCTCATTCTTTCTAACAATGGCCTGTACAATCTCAAGCCCACATTTGTCAAATGCATTGATAAGTTCAACATGAAAATCGCTACCTGCGATAACATTATTGGGGTATTTATAGACCCTAAGGCCTTTAGGAACTATACGCTTGTGGAGACATTCATTCAGGTACATGTTGTCTAAAAGTAAGCCACGGTACCTGTATAATGAAGTCTCAAGCGCAGCCAAAGAATCTGTAAAACTACAGCCCTTATCAGCGTTTGGAATGTTCTTCCGGTTGTAATCAAAACAAGGAGCTTCCTTGTACCAATCCTGAAAAGAAGTTGGCGGTGTATTTATAATTCCATTTTCTTCCTGTAAGCACGAGGAACGTTCATTACCCACCTGTAAGGCTTGTGGTGTTCTGAAAAAATCCGTAACAGATGGATGACGTCCTCGACTGGTAGACGGGAAGGAACCATGAATAGAAGGAAAGGCAGGGGTGTTTTTGGAACCTTGAACCTCCGGTTGTATGGCATTGCCAGGTTTAGATAAAATATGTTGTAAGCCTTGTCCCAAAGGTAATAAAATATCTATGAGTTGACTAAACTGTCCAGTGAGTTTACGAATTTCACCCACTTCCGAACGAAGTGAGGATTCAGGGATATCGGCGTTTCTAGTCTCCCCCGAACCTTCCATATTGATGACCAAAACCAAAAAACGGAAGAGACACTGGTAAAATACAACAAATCCTCAAACAAACCAGTGAAGGAGGAGAAAAAAACGCCAATAGATATCCACAGAGCAGTAGATGTAGAAGCACAACTAGTGCTACGTAGTAGATGTAAAAACACAGCTTTATTAACGCGGAAAATTCCAAGTACAACACGTTTTCGTCACACAATGCAACTTCCTCAGACAATGTCAGGGAGTGATCCCTGGATATATATACAGTTGATTAATGAAGTCTTTAATTGGTTGCAGTTAGTTGTTAAAGGAACAAAAAATGTTGTAGAAAATTAACAATGTATTTCTAAAATAATGCATATAAATGCAATTTATTTGTGAGGTACTTCTGTGGCCTTTCCAGCTGCTGCAGATGTCTTGTGAGGTCTTGTGAGGTACATTCCAAAAGGGGCGTTGTACTTTATAATGGGTCTAATGAATAGGTTCATAGGTTTATAGGTTCATACTAGGCTATCTGCCCTAGGGCATTTATAAGCCTAGCGAGAGTGTGTATGGCTTTCGCCACCCATTTTAAATTAATTTTGCTATGCCCTTTTTCGAGGTTAGTATACTGTGCCTCTGTCTAACAGTGACACAGAAGTGATACCCAGGGTAAACCTACGATCTCCCATCCACTCATCAAGATTCCTCTTGAAGAGAGTCAATGAGGGACTCTGCCTAACCTGGACTGGGATTTTATTCCAGAGTGAAGGGAGCCTCTGGGTTATGAATCTGTCCCTCCAGCATGTCCTATTTATTTTAGTGCTGAGGTTCAAGTCCCTCGAGCGCGTAGCTCGATGGGATTTGGATTTTCTGATGTGCAGCATGTCCATTAATTCCGGGTTGGACATGGCTTTATACGTCAGGCACAGATCGCCTCTGAGCAGGCGGTATGCCACTGAGTAGAGCTGGAGTTTATTTAACTGGGCAGCATACGGCACCTGTTTGAGCCCCTTGATCCTCTTGGTGAGGTACTTTTGGGGACTTTCCAGTTGCTGCAGGTGTCTGGTAAGGTACATCCCAAAAGGGGCATTGTACTCAATTATGGGCCTGATGAGGGATGAGTAAAGAGGCACGATGACCTCCCCTGATCTAGATGTGAATCCCTTCATGATTAGGTGGGCTATATAAAATGTTTTTCTAACCACTTTGGCCACGTGGTTGTCAAATGAGAGATTGCTATCAACTTGGGTCCCCAGGTCCCTAATTACTTCTTCTGTACTTAATGGATTACCACCTATGTGGTAATTTGTGGGCACTTTGTTTTTGCCAAAGGGGATGACTATACACTTTTTGACGTTTAGCTTGAGGCCATGGCTCTGGCACCAGTTGTCTGTTTCTATGAGGCCCTTTTGGAGGATGCTTGTGTCAGCTGGAGAGTTGATTATGGCACCCAGTTTGCAGTCATCTGTGAACTTGGTCAGCCACAGTCCTTCCATGTTGGCCTGTACCTCCAAGAAATATATACTGAACAAGAGAGGTCCCAGGACTGAGCCTTGTGGGATGCCACTTGTAACTGGTTTGGAGTCTGACATGGCTCCAGCTATTCTAACCATGTGGGTTCTGTCCTTGAGCCAGTTTGCAACCCATCTAGTGACATAGGGGTTTATATTTAAGCTGGTGAGCTTATCTATAATGCTCGAGTGGGGTATTGTATCGAAGGCTTTTGCGAGGTCCAGGTAGGCTGTGTGGACCACCTTCCCCTTGTCAATGGCCTTGGTGACTGTTTCAAAGAAATCGACCAGGTTTAAGAGGCAGGATCTGCCCTTAACAAAGCCGAACTGGGTAGGATCCAGTGTCTGTAGGTCCCCAATATCTTTATTTATACGGTCCATGATGATCCTTTCCATAGCTTTGCAGACCAAGCTAGTGAGACTTATGGGGCGATAGTTTCCAGGATCCGTTGAGGCACCACCTTTGTGGAGAGGGACCACTGTTGCTGTACGCCACTCTTTGGGTACATATCCTGTAGTAAGGCTGAGATTGAACAGTAGTTTTAGGTTTGGGTTTAGCTCTTCTTGGAGTTCATGTAGGACGCAGCCCGGGACACCGCCTGGTCCCATTGATGCTGTGTTTCTTGCTTTGGAGAGGGCAGCTCTTACCTGAGCATCTGAGATGTCAGGGGGGCAGCACTCTGCTGGGATAGATATTAGCCCTTTTGGTGGGGTGGGGGGGGGAGTTTGCGCTGAACCTGTCAGCTAGGATGTTGGCAATGTCTGTGGGTTCAGTGTATTTTTTGTCATTTTGGACTAATTCTGAGCATATCTGGGAATTCCCACCCAGGTTCCTAACATAACTAAAGAAAGCCTTGTGATTATCCTTAGTGTCCTGTGCAATCTTTCTCTCAAAGCTGGCCTTAGACAATTTTATGAGTGCCCATAGTTTTTTGCTAATACTGATCAGAGATGCCTTCCCTTTTTGGGATTTTGCTCTATCATTTAGTAGCTTCCTCCTTCTATTGTATAGTTTGTTTAAGGCTGGGGTCCACCAGACAGGATGTCTGCCTTTGGAGGACTGGGTCTTGGTTTTATTTGGGATTGCATGATCCATGCATTCCTGAAGGTGTTCATAGAATATGTTTATAAAGGATTTTGCGGTCTGGGCCGTATTATCCACAGGCCCGGGGGCTTTGAAGGATTCCACCTCGGTTTTGAGGAGTGTGAAATTTGCTTTAGAGAAGTTTTTCACTGTGGTTTTCTGGGCATGGGGTGGGGTCGGGATGTGAATATCCAGTGAGATTAGTTTATGGTCTGATCTTACCAGTGAGGGATACACGTCTGGTCTGGAGCATAGAGTCCCCATGTTGGTGATGATCAGGTCCAGTATGTTTTCCCCTCTTGTGGGAGTGGTAACAAGTTGTTCCATAGCATTTGAGTTTATAAACTCTAGGAACCTTTGGGCTAGGGTGTTGGAGCTAGAGTAATGCTCCCAGTCTATGGGTGGGTAGTTGAAGTCACCCAATATAATGGTGTTTGGAGAGACCTTCATATTTTCCAGTGTTCTCAGGAAGGCTGAGTGGGGTTCCTGGGTTTGGGAGGGTGGTCTGTAGCAGGCTATAAACTGGAAGGCAGTTTTACCCACTGTTAGTTGCACATGGATAGTCTCTGATGCTTCGTGCTGTGCCACCAACCTGGAGGTGTGGGTATCTTTGACGAATATTGATACTCCCCCTCCTTTTGTGGTTCGGTCCAAGTTTTGGGGCCGGAAAGCATGGTATGAGGTATAACCTGGTAGTGCTGGGGTGCTCTCGAGAGCCTTGAACCAGGTTTCTGTTACTGCACAGATATCGATGTTCTCCATGCTAAGGAGAGTTTTGAGTGCGTGCATCTTGAGGTTTAGACTTCTGGCGTTGAGTAGCATTACTCTTAGTTTCTTATCCCTTGTGATACCTATGGAGGTGGGTTTGTCTTTTGAGCCTTGCCTAAAAAGGCACTATGGGGGTAGCAAGAGCCTTTGCCAATATCCAAAAGCCCAGGGGTGACAGGTGCAAGCCGTCCCTAGCGAAGCATCATGGCTTGTCGAGCATGTCATCCCAGGCTGACAGGCATTGGATCCCCTTTGAATGACACCAATACTTAAGCCAATTGTTGAAATTGATAATCTTGTCTTCATACTGTGGCATCATTCTTGGTGAGGGTAAGATGCAACTCAAGGTCAGGGTCATACCGGCCTGGGCTACATGCTCAGAGAGCTCCTCTATGTCTCTTTTCATGTAGTCCACGGAGGTACGTCTCAGGTCATTCACACCAGCATGGACAATGACTGAGTCATATTTGTACTTGCCTTGGAGTGATCCGACTGCTTGTGTTATGTGGCGGATCCTAGCGCCCGACAGGCAGCTCACCGTGACCTTCTCCTTGTTCAGCCTGGTGAGTGGGACGTCAGTGTGCCTGATGATAGAGTCACCTATTACAAGTGTATCAGGTGTGTTGTTTAGCCTTAATGGCTGTGACTGTTTGGCACACTGGCTTTGTGAGCTATGTGTTGCATGTGTTTTGTTTTGGGGTAGCGGTTGCCTGGGTGTCTGCTTTGGAGGTCTCTGCTGCTTAGGCAGATTTTTATTTAGAGCCTCCAAGTATGTTTTTGTGTGTTTATGTGTTTGGTTTGCTGTCGTGGTAGGTCTATGTGAGACTGGAATTTTAGTGAGTGTGGTTTCCTTCTCCTCCTGACTGGTTACGCCAGTACTGAGTTGAGAGAGCTTAGCCTCCAGCTTGGCTATATGGTTGCATCTCTCACATGTGTTGGAATTTGTTGGGAGGAGGAGAGTGTTGTCTGTGTACATGAGGCAGTTGTAACATTGCCTCAAGATTCCCAGATTCCCCAGCTGGACTGGAGAGGAGATTGACAACTGACCTTTGGACATGCTAGAATAGTATTGGGAATTTCTTTATAATTGAAAAAAACGGCCAAGGGGGAGTTTGTGAGGGTGTAGTGCTTTTAATTTTTTAGTGCTGACTTATATAATTGCTTTAGTGAGCAAGTGCCAGGTAACTTAAATGCAAAAATGACAAACAGTAACTTTCTTTCAAGTGAAACAAGGAAATAAGTACAGTAAGCAATGCAGATATCACTAGGGATCCACAGAAGCACTGAAAAGCCGCGTTTTAGGTGGAATTAGCTTTTCAGGGAAATAACAAGCATACAAACAAAACTAGATTCAGCAGGCCTGGATCTAGTCTATGCTACAGTCGAGTAGAGGGGAACAATGACCTCTTTTTTTCTGGATGAGAACCCTTTTGTGATGGGGTGTGCCATGTAGAAGGATTTACTGACTACTGTGGCGATGTGATTATCAAAGGAGAGACTACTGCCCATCTGGGTCCCAATGTCTCTTATCACACATTCGGCGTTAAGTAGACTGCCTATGTGGTAGTTCATGGGTACAGAGTTTTTACCAATGGGGATGACAATGCACTTTTTGGCATTGAGCTTGAGGTCATGGCTCTGACACCAGGCATATGTCTCAATGAGGCCCTTCTGTAGGATGTCCACATCATTTGGAGATTTGACAATGGCTCCTAGTTTGCAGTCATCTGCAAACATTATTAGCCAAAGGCCTTCTATGTTACCCTGTACTTCAGAGAAATACTTACCAAACA
The DNA here is from genome assembly GCF_019279795.1 of Protopterus annectens. Taxonomy (NCBI): domain Eukaryota; kingdom Metazoa; phylum Chordata; order Ceratodontiformes; family Protopteridae; genus Protopterus; species Protopterus annectens. The sequence continues at coordinate 1,644,529,517 of NC_056728.1, read as the reverse complement.
GGAGAGGTCCCAGGACTGAACCCTGTGGTACTCCACTGGTTTTTAGTCAGATTTGGAGTCTGCAACTTTTACAGTGCGAGTTCTGTCAGTGAGCCAGTTGGCAACCCATCTTGTAATGTAGGGATTTATACCTAGTTTAGTGAGTTTAGCTATAATTCCCGAATGGGGGATGGTGTCAAAAGCCTTGGCGAGGACAAGATAGGCTGTCTGAACCACCTTACCCTCATCTTGGTGACTGCCTCAAAGAAGTCAATCAGGTTTAGGAGGCATGATCTGCCTTTCACAAATCTGAACTGGGTGGGGTCCAGAGTTTGGAGGTTACCAATGTCTTTGTTTATGAGTTCTATGATGATACGTTCCATGGCCTTACAGACAAGGCTTGCCAGGCTAATAGGGCAATAGTTCCCGGCATCAGTGGTGGCTCCCCTTTGTGGAGTGGGATAGCTGTTGCTGTGCGCCATTCGGTGGACACAAAGCCTGATGTGAGGCTATGATTGAACATGGTGCTTAGGTGGGGAGCCAGTTCATTCTGAAGTTCATGTAAAACGCAGCCTGGGATGTTGTCCAGTCCCATGGATGCTGTATTTTTGACTTTAGAGAGTTTAGCTTTTCTAACCCCATAGATGTTAAGTCAGATTTACATTTATGTATATAAACAATAGGAAAAGCCTAGACAAGCTAGAGGTTTCACTGTGTGATACTTTAAGCCTCCTGTAATAGAGGCCCATGGGATATATGAAAATGACCCCTTAAGCCAAACCCCACTAGTTGTGGGCATGCATGTTTCAGCCTTCTTATGACCTCATCAGCATAGCATAAGTTGGCTGTTTGGCTTTACTTCAGAAACACAGGGGGTTTACACCCAGCTGATGTCCAAACCTTTAAGGTGTCTGCAAAATGTCCCAACTAACATCCAAAACCAAAAAGTAAAAAAGTCACACAGACAAACTAAATGAGAACATAGGCAACAAACTATCAATAGAACAGAATACCAAACTTCTCAAACCAATAACATTAAGTGAAATAAAAGAGAGGATTCAAAGCTTTAAGAACAATAAAGCTCCAGGATTAGATGGATTAATAGGAGAAATTTATAAAGTATTCACAGACGATACATTAAAGATAGTTTTTACAAGCTTTTGATGAATTCAAAAAAAATGACAAGCTCATTCCCTTCCTGGAAATATGCCATGATTTCCCCTATCCTAAAACAGGACAAAGACCCCAAAATAGTAACTTTGTGTCATCCCATTTCACTATTAAATGTGGACTATAAACTTTTTACATCATTATTAGCTAACAGATTAAATCAGTTGATGCCTGACATAATAGGTGATGATCAAACAGGCTTCATCCTAAATAGAAGAGTACTGTACAAGACAATGTTATCAGGCTCCTTTCCTTAGTAGATCATGCTAACAGGGAAAAAAAGAACTATCAGTTATTAGCCTAGACTTAAACAAGGCTTTTGACTCTATAAATTGGTCCTATTTATTTAAAGTATTAGAAGTATATAACTTATCCCCTGACTTTATCGATATAATTAACAGATTATATGTTAACTCAATATCATACATCAAAATTGACGCTTTGTTATCAGGTCCGCTCAGCATCCTAAAAGGCACTAAACAAGGCTGCCCACTCTCCCCCTTATTATTTGCCCTATCAGTAGAACCTCTAGCTAACTTTATAAGAGCAAATTCTAATATAAGGGGATTTTCTGTTAGTCCAAGCTACATTTCTAAAATACAGCTTTTTGCGGACAATGTCATGCTAACAATTGGACATATAGATTCCTCTATAGATCATATAAAAATCTCTGCAAGTTTTTGAAGAGGTTTCAGGCCTGAGCTTTAATCACACCAAAACAGAAACATTATTAATAAATAAAAAAGTAAACACTTTACTAAGAAAACACAACAATTTTAACTGGGCAAATGACACCATTAAGTACTTAGGAATATACATAAAGTCAAACTGGAATAATACTTTAAAAACAAATTACAAATACCTATTTTCCACAGTTAAGGAATTTTTAAATAGATGGAATAAAATGTATTTCACGATTGAAGAAAGACTGTCATTCATAAAAATGTTAATATTACCCAAAAATTTGTTCTACCTCCAAACTTTAATTGCCTCCCCATCCAAAAAGTTAATGAAGCAACTAAAGTCTATGTTAATAAATTTCCTATGGTTTCCTCAAAAGCCAAGAGTCAGCCATGCTTGGCACTACAGAAGCTGGAAAAATGGGGGAATAGCATTCCCAAATTTAGAACTTTATGCGGAATCGACCATACTTAATGTGATGAGCCAATGGTTAAACTCCAAATATAGTTCTAATTGGAAAAATCTCCATGTAAGTATCTTATTATCTGGCATAGACACAAATATTGACAATAATATGTTCTCAAAAAATAAAAAAAATCTTTCTTGTTGTCAAAGAGCATTTCTACAATACCAATAAAAATAAAAAAATATATATATCTTTTCACTAATAATATATTTAAAAAGCTAATAAACAAAAATCATATGACAAAAAGCTTAATATTTTTAATATTTCCCATAGCATACACAAAGACATGCATGGACTCTTTCAACATATCTAAAATAAAAGTAATGGAAGAAATAGTTTTCTGGCACCAGTTTCTTTGCAGTAATAATATCCACGAACCATGTTCTCTTATGGCCAGGTATAACATAAAACACAACAACTGGTTGAACATACAAATATTTAGAGAATACATAGTTAATGAATTCAAAATATGTCATATCACCAGCACAACACCTTTACCTAAAATACTTTCTCTTCTTTGTGAAATAAACACTTTGCACGTTAATAATATTCTATCATTGTCAAGTATATATAAATCTTTAAGAACCAATATGCAAATCCCTGAGGACTCCTTATGGAATTTCACAGAGAGAATAAACAAATCCATTTTTTTAGAGAGTGATAAAGAATTAGTACTTAAATCAATTAGTAGCACAACGTCATCCCCTTCTTGGAAAATCTTCACTTGGAAATACATCCATAGGAGATTTATTACTCCACATAAGATGGACTTGATATAAAAAAATAATCTTAATAAATGTTGGAGATGTGAGGAAATACTTAGTGAAGATTGGGCACACATGTTTCTTACATGTAAAATAGTAACTCCATTCTGGATAGGCTGCAGAAATTTCATAAAAGCGTTGTGGTCGGACAAGTGTGAAGTATCAGACTCATTATTACTATTTAATGCACCGATACCAACGCATATCCCCAAAAATACAGGTGCACCTTCTTTGGTCCTTGCTTGCAATTGCAAGAAAAATCATTACGTCAAATTGGAAGTGTAAAAAAATCCTATCATTTACAGATTTTTCACTATTAGCTAAACTTGTATGTAATAGGGAGTTGCAAACTATTTCAGAAAGAACTACTAAGATAACACATACGAAATTAACTTGGTTGAAGCTTGAAAAACTACAAGATAAAATGTAATCACAACAATGACATTATATCTGTTATGGACATTGTAAATAGTTATTGTTCCATGTTATGATGTTTTTAAGACATATATTGTGCATATTTATATATCATATTTCTTGTATTATTTTATTTCATGAAAATCAATAAAAATGTTTAAAAAAAAAGAAAAATAAACTCCTGGCCTAACTTACTGGCAGGCAATTGGCAGCAGATTAAAGTTCCCTACATGGAGATCTGAGCAAGGGTCTTATTTGTAACACTAGGTCTCTACTACAGTGCCGTCAGAGTGCAGGGGAGAATGCAGGGGAAAAAAAAGGAAAGACCTTAGTCTAGCCTTTCAATAGTTAAATCTGTTTCTGATTCCTGGGTGTGAAGAGCTTTTCCTAGATTAATCAAGTCTTGAGCTTCAGCTTATTTTCATTTTTGGCAAATGATGACGGCCCTGAAGGGTGCTTACCAGTAACTCACCTTTGGAAGGGTGCATTCTGAGGTTTAGATACTGTGTATCCCCTAGCTAGCTAATTTTCCAGAATTCTTTTATGCCCAGACTGATTTTATGGACCCGCTCCTTAACTAAAACAGCCTTAGCTCGGTGATAATCAGGGCTGAAGACTTTTCACCCCAGTTTCTCAGACAGACACCTCAATGTCCTAAGGGCTTGACATGAGTCATATTCACTGCCTTCTTCACCAACATTCGCAATTCAGACAATCAAATACAGGCAGTTGTTTAGATTCATAGGCTCACAGGTAATTACTGGACTAGTTGCCCTTGTGGGCCATTTTAACCCTGGCCAAGTTCCCTTTTGGTGTTTGAATTAACATATCTCATTTGGTGTTAGATTGGCCTTACCCTTCCTGTGGTTGATAATTATATAATACACCTAGTAAGAATAAATTTGATCATGTCATACTTAATTTGAGGGGAACTCATGCATGGGGTAAAACATTTAGGAGCTGCCTCTGTCCATTAGTAGTACAGGGACAGTCCTGGAGTAAGTTTTCTGTTTTTCATCCATAGATATGAGTTTGAAGTATGACAGGACCTGACCACACAGGTGTGACATCACACATTTAGGGAAGGTGATTAGAGCAATATCAGCAATAAGATTAGTGCAGACCTCTCAGGTCATTGGCACATTACTTCCCTTCATGCAGCAGAGGACAAGATACCATTTACTTGACAATGAGTGCACATCTGCAGTATTATAAATCCCATGAACATTGACCCTGCATGAGCTGGTCACTGCTAAAGCCAATATGGGGGATTCCTTCACTCTTTAATTTTTTAGGAGTTAGAGAACCAGAGACTATTATATCCAGCAAATATAAGGGGAATGGCTCTACATAGGACTACTGCTGTTTCGTGCAAGCAATGTAATGCTGCGTTTTATCCATGCTTTTCTGAAGCTCTTAGGGTCATGAGACCCACTTTAGAGTAGACTTCAATGCCTTGTTATTCTCTGTGCATGCCTAATAGATATATACTTGAAGGGAACATGCACTGGGTATTGTACATTACTGTTGATTATGCATGTAAGCACTATAAGCCTGCAGGAATATGTGTTTTTAGAAGCTGTTGAAGAAATAATATCCACTTTTGAGTATATTTCCATTCCTTGTTCCTCCCTTCTAAAACAATGTGTTAGTGTTTGTCTTAGGAACAAAGAAACAGAGCCCTGGTTATCCAGCCTTTTGTTCTTGTTATTAGGGACAAAGTGTTTACAGCTTGGAAACATCTAGTTCTGTCACTGGGACCACCCACTGTGAGTCCATAGTTAGGTTAACCCTTCTTTTATTTCCATTTTGGCATTTTGTTCTGAAAAGCTTCTGCACTCAGTGGTGCATGCACCATACACTAGTGCATTCTGTGGTGCACCACACTAGGAGAATGTACCTACCCATTGAGTCCTCTAAGCCTTTACTGCCACTTATGAAGTTCCAACATTGAGCATGATGTTTATCATGGAAAACTTCTTATATTTGATACTTAAAGCAATGAAGCATTCTAAGCATGCATATGGCTACCAAAGGAGAAGTCAGGACCTGCAGCAGCACTGTCTCCATTACTTGGGAGAGGATCACAGTGTTAAACAGTGGAAAGTCTGATACTCTTCTTGTCAGGTGGACATAGGAAAGCACATCAGGACCAATTTACTGAAACAGCTTGGCAGCTGAGAAGCAATGTGGCCAATGTGATGTTATCACATGCACAATGAAATCAACATCTAGCCCCTACAAGTCCAATAACATGCAGGTGATGCATGAGATGACACAATCCAATGGGCATGGCTAATATCAGCTGTTGTAATTATGGGTGATTGCCCTCAGGTCGTCCACATTTGTTCACACTACATACTCCATCCATAACAACACACAAATAATGAACCCTGTAATGATGACCTTTCCTTCTGGGTATCAGAAAAATACCACTGATGATTGATCCAGCAGGCCTCTGTTTTATTCTGCTCTGATTAAGGACATGTGAAGAAACTGTCCAAGGACCTCATTGGCAAACTTAACAGCACATAAAACCACTGATGCCCGACCTTCATCTGGTTCTGAACAAGTGTAAATTAGAGCTCATTCTTACTCATTCCAGAAGGATAGTGAATAAGTACATAGAAGCCAGTTTACTTCCCTGCTACATGCTCTGTACTTTTTTTGGATACCCCCTGAATGTAGTGGATATTATTGAAGTGGGCAAGACCACTGACAACATCCTAAAAGTTATCTGAGAGACCCCAGAATGCTGGGACAAATTTTAACACAGTCAAAAAAGGAAGGATAATGACCATTCATATCTCCAAGTAGATGAAACTGTTCATTCTATACATCAATTAATTCCAGATGGAGCCTCTGAAGCTACCACCATATGATCTGTCTGAAATGGAGCAAGCAGCATTTCATGGTCATGTGTGAAAACTGATATTGAGCAGAACATATGGTAATTACTCAAAATCATTGGATTTGTAGGGTGGGTTTGAACATGTCCCTGTGCTGTTGCCATCTTCTTTAAGATACTCCTCATCTGGATGTGTACTACCTCCCTCTTCCTGCTTTTCATTTCGTATGCCAAAATGGGAATTCACCTGGTGGACAGGGTTTATACATAGCCACATATGCTGTAAAATTGTTGATGCAGCATGCTCTTGTAGGGAATGCCCATCAGCCAATGCTAGTTTGAACTTGCTCATAGCCATGATGTTTCACTCAGTACTTACAATCATAGGTTCATGGGTTCATAGGTTGGTGCTAGGCTATCGGCCCTAGGGCCTATACAAGCCTAGCCATAACAATTCCCTGTCTATTTCTTCCCACACTATTTACTTTCCAGGACCCCTGTCTAGCAGGGCAACTGACATGATCCCCGGGGTGAATTTCCTTTCTCCCATCCAATCATCAAGGTTCCTTTTGAAGAGGGCCAAAGAGGCACTCTGCTTGACATGTATGGGCAGCCTATTCCAGAGTCTGGGGAGTCTCTGGGTCAGGAACCTATCCCTCCAGCATGTTTTGTTTATTGTAATGACAAGGTTTAGATCCCTGGAGCATGTGGCTCTGAGGGATTGTGATTTCTTTAAGTGTAGCATGTCCAACAGCTCTGGGTTTGACATGGCCTTGTATGTTAAGCAGAGATCGCCTCGGAGTAGACAATATGCGACAGAGTATAGCTGGAGTTTTTTAAGGCGGTCAGCATAGGGCATCTGCTTTAGGCCTGTGATTCTTTTAGTGAGGTATTTCTGCAGCCTTTCCAGTTGTTGCAGATGTCTTGAGAGGTACATACCAAATGGGGCATTGTATTCTATAATGGGTCTAATGAGGGATGAGCACAGTGGGAAAATGAGTTCCTTTTTTCTGGGTGAAAAGCCCTTAGTGATGAGGTGTGCCACATAGAAGGATTTCCTGATTGTTGTGGCGATGTGGTTATTGAAGGTGAGACCACTGTCCACCTGTGTCCCTAAGTCTCTTATCACATGTTCGGTGTTTAGTGTACTGCCACCTATGTGGTAATTCACGGGTACATGTTTTTTCCCAAAGGGGATAACTATACATTTCTTGGCATTGAGCTTGAGCCCATGGCTCTGGCACCACGCATCTGCTTCTGTAAGGCCCTTTTGCAGAGTATCCACATCATTTGGGGATTCAATAATTGCTCCCAGTTTGCAGTCATCTGTGAACTTTGTTAACCAGAGTCCCTTAGTGTTGGCCTGTACTTCAGAGAAGTAGATGCTAAACAAGAGAGGTCCCAGGACTGAACCCTGAGATACTCCACTTGTCTGGAGCTGGATTTGGAGTCAGTTACTTTTACAGTGTGGGTTCTGTCAGTAAGCCAGTTGGCAGCCCATCGAGTGATAGGGATTAATGCCCAGATTAGTAAGGTTATCTATGATTCCAGAGTGGGGAATGGTGTCAAAGGCCTTGGTGAGGTCCAGATAGGCTGTGTGGACCGCCTTACCCTCGTTCACAGCTCTGGAGACTGATTTGAAGATGTCAGTCAGATTCAGGAGACAAGATTGGCCCTTCACGAACCCAAACTGGGTGGGGTCCAGTGTTTTAAGGTTGCCAATGTCTTTGTTTATAAGTTCCATGATAATACGTTCCATGGCCTTGCAGATCAGGCTCATCAGACTGATGGGGCAGTAATTCCTGGGATCCAAGGTGGATTCCCCCTTGTGGAGTGGGATAACTTTAGCTGTACGCCACTCAGTGGGCATGGAGCCTGAAGTGAGGGTATGATTAAACATGACAGTTAGGTGAGGTGCCAGTTCATTTTGTAGTTCATGTAGTACACAGCCCGGGATGTCATCTGGTCCCATGGATGCTGTATTCTGTATGGTGTGTTTTTTACCTGTGTGGCCGTTATTACCGGAATTTGGCAATCTTCTGGTATTGAGATGGGCCATTTAGGGGGTGAGAGGGGGGTGAAGTTTGCACTGAATCGATCTGCCAGGATATTGGCAATATCCTTGGGATCATTATATTTAATGCCATTGTGTTGTAGCTCAGAGCAGAGCTGAGCATTGCCATTTAGATTCTTGACATAGTTACAGAATGCCTTGTGGTTGCCTTTGGAATCTTTGACAATTTTATTTTCGTAACTAGCTTTGGAGGATTTTATGAGGGATCTCAGCTTCTTACTGAGGCTGGTAAGGGAGTTTTTTGCATCCTGGGATTTTCCTCTTTTCTGCAACAGTTTCTTCCTTTTGTTGTAAAGTTTGTTTATGGCAGGGGACCACCAGATTGGCTTCCTTTTTTGGAGGAAAGCATCTTGGTTCTATTTGGGATGGCACGATTCATGCATGAGTGGATGTGCTCATACAGTGCCTTAGTGTAGGTCTCAGCAGTCAAACTTTCAGTTCCCGTCTGCATGGGTGTTGTGAAGTTTGTAACTTCTGACTTGAGTAGCATGAAGTTGGCTTTGGAGAAGTTTTTATGGAGGTTTCTTTACTGGGGGGGGTGGGGGGGGGATGTGGATGTTAAGGGTGATTAGCTTATGGTCTGATCTGACCAACGTGGGGGTGACCATAGGTATGGAGCATCGATTTCCCATGTTGGCAATGACCAGGTCTAGGATAATGGAGCCCCTGGTGGGACTATGGATTAGTTGATCCAGGGCATTGGAATTTATGAATTCCAAGAACCATTGGGCAAAGGTGCTGGTACACAAGTAGTTTTCCCAGTTAATGGTAAGGTAGTTGAAATCACCCAGTATTAGGGTGTTTGGTTGTATATTAATATTTTCCAGTATGGTTAGAAAGGTGTAGTGAGAATTTTGGGTCATGGTGAGGGGATCTGTAGCAAGCTACAATTTGGATTGCAGTCTTACCTAGTGCTAGTTGCACCTGGAGAATTTCAGACTCATTGTGTTGGGCAACTAACCTGGTGGTGTGAATATCCTTGGTGAATATGGCACTCCCCCACCTTTAGTGTTTCGATCCTGGTTTGGTGGCCAAAAAGTGTGGTAAGAGTTGTAGCCTGGTATTGCAGGGTTGCTTTCCGGAGCCTTGAACCATGTCTCAGTTATTGCACAGATATCAATGTTCTCAATTTTTAGGAGTGCCTCGAGAGAGTGCATTTTGAGCTTTAGACTTCTAGCATTGAGTAGCATTACCTTCAGATTTTGCATGCTTGTACCTGTTACGGTGGTGGTTTTGTCCTTTGAACTTTGCCTTAAAAAGGCACTATAGGGGTGGCAAGAGCCCTAGCCAGTAACTGAATCCCAGGGGTGACAGGTGCAGACCATCTCTGGCAAAGCATCATGGTCTGTTGATCATGTCGTCCCAGGCAGACAGATATTGGATCCCTTTGAATGACACCAGAAGCTTAACCAATTGTTGAAGTCAATCATTTTGTCCTTATATTGTGGTATCATTCTGGGCGAAGGCAGGATGCTACTCAGGGCTAGGGTCATACCTGCCTGGGCCACATGATCCAAGAGCTCTTCCATGTCTCTTTTCATGTAGTCCAGGGAGGTACAGCTCAAGTCATTCACTCCAACATAGACAATTCAGAGTCATATTTGTATTTGTTGTGGAATGACTTGAGTGCATGAGTTATGTTGCGGATGCTGGCACCTGACAGGCTGCTCACTGTAATTATCTCCTTGTTCAGCCTGGTGAGCAGGACATCAGTGTGCCTAACTATAGAGTCACCTATGACTAAAGTGTTAGGTACGTTGTCTTGCCTTAGAGGCTGTTGCTGGGTGGCACACTGGTGTTTTGAGCTATGTGACACTTTGGTTGTGATTGGTGTTTGTTTGTGTTTCAGCTTCGGAGGTCCTTGTTGCTTGGGCAGATTACAGTTAAGGGCCTCCACATATGTGGATTTAGTGTTGCCATGTGTGGGTGTTGGTGGTGTGAGTTTAGAAGGGCTATGTGTTGCTTGAGGTGTAGTGCGGGTGTTATCCTTATCCTCTTGACTGTCTAGCACAATATTGGGTGGAGAGAGCTTTGCTTCCAGTTTGGCTATGTAAGTGCATCTCTCACAGGTTGTAGTGTTGGGTGGTAGGAGGAGAGGGTTGTCTGTCTACATGAGGCAATTGCTGCATTGCCCCAGTATGCCCAGATTCACCAGGTGGACAGGAGAAATCAATGGAAGCTGACCCTTGGACATGTCTGGTTTGGTGTTTTTTTTTTTTTAAAGTACAGGAACTGTTTTCCTTTACCTTAGCAAGGTACTTAGCAATTATAGGCTGTTTAGTGCCTATGATTAATTTCTCCTTATTAATGAGAGTTGAGTACTTGTATCAGTTTAAGGCTTCCTAGTGCTTTCCAGCAGGTATTAGAGCAAGTGCTAGTCACAGGGATGCTTGAAGGTAAGATGAAAAAAAATGGTTTATCCTAAACACTGCAGTGTACATGGCATATGTATTATTGGACTCTGATACAGTGATACAAAGGAGGAACTGTCCTGACCTCAGCAGGTACATTTCAGCATGTAATTTAGTTAGGGTGCTTTGCACCTTGTCCAGCTGTATCATATTTCATTTTTATGTCAGGGCTACCATCCTCTTCAGGTTTAATCTGATTAGTGTAGCTTGATCTTTGTAACTCTTCTGGCTACTGGTGCCTGGCACAAATATGATGCATGTCGATGTGTTTTGCTGTGCTTCTCACCAGCACTATCCTGCCATGGCTGCTGTTAGCAATTTTGGCACTTAAAGACACAGACACAGCACATTTTTTGTTCAGCCCTGCTTCTGAAATGGAAAACATATCCATAGACAACAGCTTCACATGATCCATTTCTGATAGCACAAACTGGAAATGCACTCACTGATACCTGTAGCCACAGAGCTCCTACAGAGGGCATTCATGCTGTTTTTTGCAGTCTGCCAGCTTCAAAGCCTTATATGGTGGTGTACTGTGTACTGTTGCCATGCAACAGCCTAGGGATTTAGTATGCCTTCTATCTGACATTTAGTATTTGACAATATATCCTTAGCATCTGACAGCCTCCTTCTAGTTCATCAAATTGTTGTTGTGGTACTCTGCCATTGGCCGTCCACTAAGCAGTGACAATAAATATGGCCACACATCAGCCTTCTAAAACAGTACAATAAGTGCCATATATTTTGCACAACCACTCAGAGATGTAAGAATAAGCTTTGCCTCCCTAGCTACCCAAAAAATTACATTATTTGAAAGTGCCTTGTATAATGGTTAACAGGAAGATGCTTCATGTAGCCTCAGGCCTTTGTAGGTGCATTATCAAAACACTAAAGCTATAGATGGCAGAAAATAGTGAAACCCTTGGAGGTAAATTCAATGTCAAAATAACTTCTTGGTACCAACATATTTTGCTCACCATTTTGATAGAAATGATGAGCCCAGGAGAGGTGTACCACTTTCAAGAATTCCAAGGAGTACATTTTGTGGTGTAATCACTTCCAATTACCCCATTCATTTATTTAGTGGAGCCCTTTTATGGAGAACTAGTCTTGTGTCACCTGGAAACAGCTCAGTAGATTCTGTTAGAACCATGGATTTTTCTCTGCAGCTACCCCAGGGATCTGAACATACCCAGGGCCAGCAGGGCTTAATGAGCCAGAGTGAAGAGGGTCCTCTGGGTCCATCCTCCTAGAATCTACTGTTTAGACCCTAGAACAAAAGCAGTTGTGTGAGGTCTGGTAGGTCCTGCCTTTGTAGATCTAGGAAAGCACCCCCAGGAAGTATAGACTAATGCCAGCACCATGCTTGGCTCAAGCTTCTCATATTTATTTATTTATTTATTTATTTATTTAAATTTGTTGACCGGGAGTGTCCGACTGGACGTAGGTCCATTTTCAGCGGAGGCCCGGGGAGAAAAGCTCCACAGTAAAATAAAAAGACAGTAGTTACATTGGATTACATAGCGATTAACAATTTAACATAGCAATTACTTACAACATATTTACAGATGAAGAACATAGTTCTTCATCTCATGTTCTCTGCACCACATCTGTCAGGAGTATCTCTCTCTGAGCACTAGTGCTTTGTTGCCAAGCAACCAGTAACCAAACAGTACACATTTAGTCTCACACATGATCATTGCTCAAGTGCTCCCAGTCTGGAATAGTGGGAGTGGGGATGTCCTTCTCCCCCTAGAATGATGGAAGTAGATGTACCCCTCCTATCTACATTCTAACAGGAGTCAAAGGATCTACAGTTTATGATCTCTGACAGATATAAAAATGAATGAGATCTCCCCTCCCTGCATCTCCATACCAGATGACCTCTTTTTTCGACAAAGCTCATGAACTACATCCTAGACTGGCCTCTTGTCCCCAAATTATTCTCTACAGACACACCTGTCTTCTGACAGTGCACGTCTAATTGACCTCTTCAGTCCAGTACAGGACTCTCAGGGCATATCATTAGACCACCTTGTCACCTGATTAAGAATCCAAAGTATCAGATATGCTGGGCAAGAAATTGTTCTCCTCTGCCTCCTCTGTCATGAATGAGTATTGCGGATAAAGATCATATTATGAAGGATATGTGTATATTTGTTCAAGATGTGAGCAAGCAACAAATCATTTTACTAAAACTTGGCAACATACCCTAAGGTTATGTGACCTCAGAGTAACTTATATTAAATATGGGGGTACATCGGTAAAGCCCCATGCATGGGTTAGTATGGGTAGAGTGCCCCCATGTCACCCAGGTCTTTAATTTTATATCTTTTTATCTCTTGACTGTCACATGATCTGGTCTTGATTAATCATACCATATTTGTTCTGCAGGTATTACATCCATTTCTGTTCAGACTGCCAAGGGTAGGCCAGGTTTTGTCAGAGAAGAAGGGGCAGGAGATATGTGATTCTCACCGGGAAACCATGGCAACGTGTTATTTTTGTCTTTTCCTCATTCCAAAGGTTAAAGGGGGTGTTGACCATTCCTAGTTGTTAACAACGTCACCAAGCATACACCATTTGAGAGGGTCGACATGGTCACACTCTGTTCTCTCACAGTGCTCCCTCAGAAATTCTGGATTTTACCCTAAGACGTAACAAGTGCATTTCTGGAACATCATCACATGGGAGCACCAATAAAACACTTGGACATTCTGCTTTTGGAGCATTGCATCATCAAGCAGGCTGCTTCCTGTTGGCCTTTCATCTGCCCTGTCAGTCTTCAGCTTTAAACAAAATGTTGTTTGTGGCACTGATTAGATTCTAGAAGAAGCTAGTTGCAGAGGGCTATTTCCTCTAAACCTTTAGTCACTTGAGATTTGGCCACAGTGCCTGACAACTTAACTTTTAGAATCCATACTACCTTGTGAAATCACACTTTTATTACATGCAATGGTCTTATTTTGTGGTATACATACAGACTTTGTGGCCCTGTGTTAATATGCCTGAAGATGTTATTTTACAGATCACAGGCTACTTTAAATTAATGATTCAGTAATGTAATTTACAGGCTCAGTTCCAAAACAGGCCACTTTAGAGACTGTCTAATCATTAAACCTATGGCATAATGAACATTACTGAACTAATCATCTATAAAGCTCCTGAAACTAAGATTTTCTACTGATCTAAGAGATCTAGGTAATGAATTCCAAATTCTTCCAGCCCTTAAATGAAAAACAGCACATTTTAACTTCATATTTGAAGTTGGTATCTACAAGTCCTTTTTTTCTTTGTAACATGATTGATAGATGCTGGTGCATGACTCTTACATGTAACACTGTCTGTGTGCAAGCTTTATGCAAAATGGCCTGCATTTTTCTTCACTGTGCAATATGTCCAGGGTTCTGGCTAGTAAGTATGACTGGCCCAGCCCAAGTTACCTTCTCCATTCTACTAGCATAATAAACATAGCAAGATTAGTGGAAGGCACGCCACTTATGTTAATGATTTTATATGAGGAGGGCTCAGCAGACTGTGCAAGAGCTGTGATTCCCCAACTAAAATGCTATTTACAGTATGGACAGGAGCATCATGACAGTTTTTGCCCCAGTGGCAGAGATCTTAAGTCTCATGATAATTCCATATCTATGGAACTGAAAGCAGCTCATTCACACCACGGCACTACTTTGCATATTTACCTTTGATACCTATAGCTCCTTTAGGTATTGTGACATTGTTTAGTGCTGGTTTCCTTAATTAAGTAACTTATCCATTTATAATATGAAGCAAATGAAAGAACATAACATATGAAATCATATGAAAGCATATGAACATATGAAATCATATGAAAGCATATGAAAGCATAACATATCTGTTAGAGAGGGGTCCAGGGAAGTAAATATTGTGGGAAGAAATAACCAGGGAATTGTTATAGCTAGGCTTGTACAGGCCCTAAAGCCGATAGCCTAGTACCAACCTATGAACCTATGAACATATAAGCTGTAATGAACAAAATTACACCACAGTTAACTATGGATATACTGCAATACAGATATTATTGTTTGTGACTTGTTATTCATGTTTTCATATTTATATTCATATTTTCATAAATGAGTGAGATACATGTTAGTGAGGGAATTTAAGAAAGGAAGACAGAAAAATACACTCTCACTGATAATGTGTAATGCCTTTGTGTTTGCTAGTAATTATGAAAATATATACATTTCCATACGCAGTCTAGTATTTCAAGAATCCAATGACTTATAAGTTACTGCATAATGTAAGGTGATTTTCTTGCATAATATTAAATATAATTTTCACTGACAATACACTATAAGTTGCACTGCCTAAAAGATATGATAAGTGTTATTTATAAGTTAATTATACAAACAGCCATTTATATTTCTGTCAATATCTCCATAAAGAAACATTCAAAAAGGAATTTCTTGCTGTCACGTGAAAGCTAAAGACTATATGAGCAAATGTACTGCTGAGATTGTATCTCTAGACAGTGCATTTTCCTTTCCAAGATATAAAAAAATCTGTGAAACTTTAGAGAAAAAATATACTGGGTCTATGGATTGCACATGCAGCAATAAAGGACTCGTGATATCTGTGGACTGACTTACGTCAATAGGAATGGATACCATTCTGCCAGGCAGTGTGCAACACATGCGAGTTAAAACCAATTTGTCTGTCCTACACTATAGTAGTGCCCATTATTTCTACAACTGACATACAAGTCATTTATATATCCATGTCCTTTGTAGTCCTCTGTAGTGTAATTCCACATGGCCACACATTTGCTAAATGCTATGTCAAGAATCTCAATGGCAACACTCAGATCTGCTCTGAGTTACAGCACAATGGCACTAAATATACAGAAAAAAATGATATTGCCAACATCCTGGCAGATAGGTTTAGTGCTAACTTTACCCCTCTCTCATCCCCTAAAGGGCCCATCTTTATACCAGAAGAATGCAAAGTACCTGTAATCACGGCTGCACAGGTAAAAAACACACTCTCCAAAGCCAAGAACACAGCATCCATGGAACCTGACAACATCCCAGGCTGTGTTCTACATGAACTACAGAACGAACTGGCACCCCACCTAAGTACTATGTTCAATCATAGCCTCATCTCAGACTTTGTGCCCACTGAATGGTGCAGAGCAACGGTTATCCCACTCCACAAAAGGGGAGCCACCACGGACCCCGGGAAATACCGCCCCATTAGCCTGACGAGCCTGGTCTGCAAGGCTATGGAGCATATCATCATGGAACTTATAAACAATGACCTTGGTAATCTCCAAACTCTGGACCCTATCCAGTTCGGGTTTGTAAAAGGCAGATCATGTCTCCTAAACCTGATAGACTTATTTAAAGTGGTCACCAAAGCCGTAGATGGGGGTAAGGTGGTACATACAGCCTATCTAGATCTCGCCAAGGCTTTTGACACCATCCCCCACTCTGGAATTATAGACAAACTCACTAAACTAGGTATAAATCCCTATGTCACAAGATGGGTTGCCAACTGGCTCACTGACAGAACCCACACTGTGAAAGTAGCAGACTCTAAATCCAACTTCAGACCAGTGACAAGTGGAGTACCACAGGTTTCAGTCCTAGGTCCTCTCCTGTTTGGTATCTACTTCTCTGAAGTACATGCTAACACAGAAGGTATTTGGCTAACAAAGTTTGCAGATGACTGCAACCTAGGAGCCATAATCAAAACTCCTAATGATGTAGACATTCTACAAAAGGGCCTCACTGAGACAGATGCCTGGTGTCAAAGCCATGGCCTCAAGCTCAATGCCAAAAAGTGCATTGTCATCCCCTTTGGTAAAATCTCTGTCCCCATGAACTACTACATAGGCGGTAGTCTACTTAACACCGAAAGTGTGATAAGAGACCTTGGGACACAGGTGGACAGTAGTATCTCCTTTGATAATCACATCGCCACAGTAGTCAGGAAATCCTTCTACGTGGCAAACCTCATCACAAAATGTTTCTCATCCAGGAAAAAAGAGGTCATTGTTCCCCTCTACTCATCACCCATTATAGAGTACAACGCCCCTTTTGGTATGTACCTCACAAGACATCTACAATAACTGGAAAGGTCACAGAAATACCTCACAAAGAGGATTACCGGCCTCAAACAGATGCCCTATGCAGACCGTCTCAAAAAACTCCAGCTTTACTCTGTTGCATATCGCCTACTCAGAGGCGATCTCTGCCTAACATACAAAGCTATGTCAAACCCAGAGCTGTTGGACATGCTCGACATAAAGAAATCCCAATCCCTCAGAGCTACATGCTCTACTGACCTATACCTTGTCACTAAAATAAACAGAACATACTGGAGGGATAGATTCCTGTCCCAGAGACTTCCCATACTCTGGAACAAACTACCTATCTATATCAAACAAAGCTCCTCATTAGCACTCTTCAAGAAAAATCTTGATGATTGGATGGGAGATAGGAAATTCACCCCGGAGATCACTTCTGTGTCTCTGCTTGACAGGGGCACAGGAAAATATTTTCCTTGGGTGGCAAAAGCCAGGGTACCATTTGGCTAGGTTTATATAGGCCCTAGGGCCAATAGCCTAGTACCTACCTATGAAACTATGTTGATACCATGCTAATCAGATATATACAGAGCCAAGGACAGTGCATCAGACATATACAGAGCCAAGGACAGTGCATACAAACGTCTCCCCCCCTCCCCAAATGCTCCCACTGCATTTCAGGTGATGCAGGATATGCACTGGAACCTATATAATGGTGTCTATATGGATCCCACACAGCCTGGCTGCAGTACCCAAGAAACAATGCAGAGCAGGCAGGTGTTTGCCCTCTTGATGGCCCAGTTCCACTGAGTGCATGCTACTGAAGTCACTGCAGTAAACCCCTATTGCAGTCTGTAAGATTTTCCTATCATGATACCTGAAATTATTATCTGAAAGCATGATGACCAGTCATATGTCACTAGGTCTACTGCAGCATCCTCTGTTTCAGCCAATTCACTGTCATCATCCAAAAATATCAGGGATCCTCACTGACAGTGAGTAGCAACCACCCAGATAGTCATGAACAAAGCACATAGCAGTGTGGGCAAAGTGGTAATGTCTAGTTCTGTTCTATGGAGTCATGTTGAGCATACAGTGTCAGTGCAGTACTACACAAAACAAACATGATACAAACAGTTTTAGTTAAAGGCTATGCTGGGCAATACAGGATTAATTTGCACTGTGCATCTGATATCTCCACATACACTACACAGAAGAGAGGGTAGTGTGGGTCACGGTCATCATTTACACAGGTGTCAACACTGAGACATGACTGCCATCAAATTCTGGAAGGAGTGGTCATGTCACTAGATGTGGTTATGGCAGTCATACACAATGTCTTCTGGTGACAGGAAAGCAGTGGTACTGTTGAATCATAACTGAGAGGGGGAGTGCCACTAGAAAATCCATGATATGGGGCTATGCTATACTGGCTTGATGCATCAGGGCTGGAGATCCACCAGGGAAGCTGGCAGACATCTCTGCTCATAATGTAGGCTGGTTGAGTGAGATATCCCTAGACTTATGCAAGCAGACTGTGCACCCTGCAAAAGCCTCCCAATGTGACCAGCATAATCACCCTCAAACACAGACAGTATTGCTGGACATGGCAGTGATAGTAGCACTTACTATCCTTCTCTTGGACATGGATGTGGCAGCAATGTATGCCATTATATCCATCATGAGACATAACAAGGTATCATGCCTGGATTCCATGGCTTCACCAAAGTTTTTGACATCCTCATGGACCATATCAGTTTTCCAATATCAGCACAGGTAGTAGCAGACTGTGTCTGGATAACAGCCTTGCACATCTGCTGATTGAGCCCTAGCACTATCCACTTTTCAGGGACCAGCTGTGATATGTGATGGCACCAAGAATCCTGCTGGGCTGCCATACAATGGTTATGATCACACTGAATGCAATGCAGTTCTGTACAGCTACCACAAATGTTGCAGTGTTGGTGCTTATTGTCATGGGAAAGCCACCCCCCGCTGGGGTATGCTAAATGCTCATGCAGTATAGCCACTCAGGTATGGGTGACACTGCATCTTTGAACAATATGTGAGGGACCACCTCCCATATGCATACCTTGTTATCTATTTACTCCTTAACGTCTTGGAATCTTATGTTAATGTTTAACCAAAAGTTGAGAAAGCTTTGAACTTTGTATGCAATAATCCTTTTTTTCTAAATTTTAAGATATAAAAGGAGTTGCATTTGAGTATACAGTTGAATTTCTCTATGCTGCGAGATTCCAAGTATCATGATACTTTATAATAAAATGCCTTTGCATCCAGAATCTCTGATTGTCCATGTTTGGGATTAAACAGTTGCATTATATTGTCTGCTAACAAATTGTCCTTTACAATAGTATAGAATCCTTTTTATGGCTATAAAGCTGTAGCAATGCAAGGGCTCACAAGTACAACACACCTGAGAAATGCATTTTATCACAATACTGCAGAAAACTGTGTACCCTTCAGGTATGTGTATTCTTTAAGTTATGCTACTCTTCTACCAGAAACTTGCTCCAAATAGCTGTACTGGAGGTGGTGGTGCTGCTGCTGTCCTTCCTCCTTTTTCCGGTACATGGTTTGGCATTTAAAATGGTGGCACATCCACTTAAGCCACAACAGTATAAGCAGTTTGCAAGGTATGTAGTTAAATGAGGCTAGGTTCCACTTACGTCTATGAATCATATTGTGGTGAAGCATATGAGTGACATGATATGCAGGTAGGCTCTATCGCATGTTGCAAAATATGCACTGCACAAGAGGTCATGCATGCTGTCTACACAAGGCTGCAATGCTCACAATTTAGAATTTACATTTGTAGCATGAGTTTTGGCAATGGCTGCCAATGCAAATGATCCAAAAAGTGTGTTTGTCCAGTGTGCTAAAGAGAGTACGATCTTGCTCGTTCTCATACTTGTCCAGTCAAGGGAGTCACTGCTGTTTCCCTGTGTGGGTCCATTCCAGAAAATACATACCTAGTTCAGTCTGGCCAGTCTTTTTACAGAGGCTACCAGTATCCCTAGGACAACTTTTCAATGCAAGCACCTTTATGATTACCTACAGCACAACCTCCCTAAAGACATCTGGCAGTAGGAAGCAGACATTAAGCAGGAACACACTGAATGATATACTAAGTATTTGGCATTGATGATGATTTTCAAACTGAAATTGTACATTTTTTTCAGTCATTTCTAACATTGTTCCTGTTGAAGACTATCTCCTGACAGATACTAGGACATAGAGTGTTGGCTGCTAGGGGGGACATTATTTGTGGTATGTCTGTTGCTTTTCTGTATCTCATACCACTGCTGTATTATGTAAGGTAACACATGGCAGTTCAGCTGTGAGATGGTGAGCATAATGCCAGGCATCTGCTATCTTGCCCTTAGATGTGGAGCTGTAACATAGTTGGGAGATTCTAAGTACACCTGCAGGCTTCTGTTATCATGTACATACATGTGGAAGTGTAATTTTTGCATTCCTGTCTGCATCTGACCTACACCTGTGCATGAATGCTGTTTTATCCTTTAGTCTTTCAGCATGAGCAGAGCACAAGGCCAACCATGTTGGCTGCCACAGGAAGCAACTGAGATTTTACCTCTGCAGGGTCCATTTTTTGTATGACCTAGTATATTCATTTGTATAATTTGTAGAACATCCTCACTTAGGTTACCCTTCCAGTTATGTCTTCCTGCTGCAGGTCATGATGATGCCACTGAGCTACAGATGTGTCAGCCACTGCTCGCCCTGCCTCAACTGTGGCTGCTCCTGTGGCAGGTGACAGAACTTGGAGCACCTTACTGGGGGAGGGAATTCTAACCTCTACCAGATGGGCAGGCCAGCCATCAGTTCATCAGCAGGAGGGGGAGCTGGTTAAGAGTTCAGTGAACTGCTGGATAGCTGCTACCATGTATACAACAGAGTACAATACAGATGTGCTTGACCAGACGTGCCCTGCCATTAGAACACCTAAGAAGATTATGTCCCCTGCAACTAGCCACCTTGACTGTGGTCAGACATCTGATGGATCATACTGACATTCCTCTTGACCAGTCATTTTAACATAAATGCCTCAACTTGCCCCCACTCAGGTGTACCCAAATCTTACCATGCCATAACTCTCCTCTTCTGCATTGTCCACTCTTTCAAATAATCACTTATCTACCCACTATTGCCACTGTTCAGTACATCTCTAACACTTCCTAGTGTTTACATATCCACCACTGTTTGCCTGTACTGTTTTGTGTTTGTTTCTGTGTCCCCAGTGTCCTCCCTTCCCTGCAGTCACCACTCCCAGTTCTGTTTTTCTAACCCTTTCCATTTTCCCTTCTCCCCTCATAAATATAGATAATATTGGGTACTTCAAATATGTGCCCTGCCTTCTACAACACACAGAAGTATGTAGAGAAAGGTGCACCCCAGACAACTGGAGAACAAGCATTCCAGTGCCAGTGTAAAAAAAAAGGGAATATTCACAACTGTGAGCACTATAGAAGTATCAAACTCCCTCACATTGTATGAATGTCCTGGAAAGGATGATTGATAAATGAATATGCAGAGTAGTAGAAAGTAAAATGGCATTCAGATCAGGATATACCACAGCCATCCCAAAGTTTGCAGTAAGAGAGATAGCTGAGAAGAAGCTAAAGATGAGGAAAGTGCCCAACTGGACATTTCTAGACTTGGAGAAAACATATATCAAGGGCAGTCCCATGATGTTTCAAAGTCCCAGAAACATTGGGAACATTAATGCAGGCTATGTATAAGAATCCAATGACACAAGTATGAACAGTGTTTGAACTCACCGAGGGGTTTCCAGTGGTAGTTTGTGAGCATCAGGGTTCAGCTCTAAGCCCACTGCTGTTCACTACCTAATAGCACTGAAGGAGCTGGTGAGAGAAGGTGGGAGAGTATGGTTTATTTTAAAACAACTATCCTTGGGGGAGGGGAGAAGAGGCACATTCGGCCACTGCACTGATGGTGCAGATTAGCATTTTAAGAGTGCATGAGCACATTTGGGATGATAGCAGGAGGCTCACAATTAATGACTGTACATGGCAACTTCCAGGGGGAGGGGTACAAGCCATAAAGGGAAAAGAATGATTGCTTCATGGATGATGGCTTTAATTTCCTTTAATGGAATTTTACCCCTGTAGGCAGGAATAGTGGGTGGGGTAGGAAGAAGTGAACATGATGGCAGCAAGTGATAGGAAAGCTAAAAAAAGTTTTCCAGGATAAAGAGAGTCTTAATATCTAAAAGGGGTGACCAACCTTTTGGCTTGCTGGGGCAACATTGAGTGAACAGAAATGGTCTTGGGGCCACATATAAAATATATCATATAGTTAACTCTTTTGTTGCTCTGGAAGACCACAGTTGACCTCCTGGCTGTACTGTAGGTGCATTTGAACAATGAATAAATGTAATAAATGCTTAATATTTGCCTTAAAGGAGTACCGCACCCACATACTCAAAAAACATGTTTAAAACATCATGGCATGATGTTTCCTACACTTTAACAGCACTCTGGGATTATTTACAGGATTTTAAATATTTTTATATGTAATTCCAGACTCTGACCACCTGGAGGCTGGCATATTGACGTGGTTTGGATAAATCAGGTTGCCATCCAGTATCCCAGAAATCATTGTTTGGCTCAAAAATGTTACATCATGCAGGCCTCCATTTGCCTAAAGTTCCTGTCATTTCATAGATGTTGCATGCGTACAAAGTACTGAGTAAAATAGAACAGTGTAAGTTACATTCACTGCTGCTGGATGACTACTTAAAACAGAAACCGTGCAAACGCCACAGAACACACTCAAAGTGCTGTTTACTGCTGCCTTTTTTCTAATTTAGTTTAAATGGCACTAAATGGAAATAATTATCATTCTAATTCTAATTCTCTAATCTAACAGTTAACTGTAAAATCTTAGTTAATATATATATATATATATATATATATATATATATATATATATATATATATATATGTTTACAATAAACAGATAGTCATTACAGCACTAGCATTTCTCACTGGGAAAACCATTCCAGCAGTCCAACTACGTAAAATGTCAACATCAGCAGTCCTACAATACTATAATCCACAAAAATAACCCAACAAATTTGCAATAAAGTAAAGAATTCGCATTACTGACTTAATAAAACAATTCTGAATAAGCTACAAGAGGGTCTCACCCAAACAAATAACTGGTGCCAGAAATATGGCCTCAAGCTAAATGCCAAAAAATGCATCATCATCCCCTTTGAGGAGAGTGATGTCCCCACAAATTATCACATTAATAACAATGTTGTAAGCACGCAATACGTCATATGGTACTTGGGCACCCAGGTTGATAGAAACCTGACTTTTGACCACCACGTTGTCTCCGTTGTTAGGAAAGCTTTTTACATGGCCCACTTCATTAGTAATGGTATCTCATCCAGGGACAAGGAGGTCATAACATCCCTGTATTCTTCCTTTACAACAGCCATTATTGAGTGCAATGCCCCTTTTGGCATGTGCCTCAGCAAAACACCCTGCCAAAAAAAAGACTACAACCATTTCTGACAAAAAAGGTCAAAGGACTAAGTTCACTTACTTATCCAAACAGACTAAAAAGCTTTTTGCTTTCCTCTGTCTCTCACTGGCCCTTATAAATTTCATCATTGGCTTGCTTTCCAGGCTAAGAAAGATCCTGCCTTAAGAGACGTCCTCTACCTCAGAAATACTGGTTATACTTAAAACGCTCACTACAAAGACCACAGCCTTCACTGCAACATAAACAAGCCACTTTTTATGGACAGGTTCTTGACACAAAAACCTTCATCTTCTGTAAAAAGCTCCTCTCATTATCAAACAATATAGTTCAGCAACACGATAGCCATAAATGTAGTCCTTGGGTAAGTAGCATAGCCTTCATCAAACCAGATGGAAAATCCACATACTAACCTTTCCCAGCTGGATGGCTAAGATCTAATATTGGTTACTCAAGTCTAGTTGCCCAAGAAGAGGGGCATGTTTAACTAAGAATTCCATTTGCAAAATTATATTCAGTATACATATTAAATTTCTCTCTCTCTTACACACACACACACACACACACACACACACACACACACACACACACACAAGCCCCTACTTTTAAAATAGGCAACCTCAGTAATCACATGACACCAACTCACTGAATGAAATTGTCTGGAAGTCAAAATATCTGGAAAAAAAATCATAATAGAGATGGAGTCATCCATGCAATTTCCAACCACCAAAAGGACCATCAGTAAATCAACAAACAACTGCTCGGCAAAAAGTAAATCAATAAGAAAACCATAAACTATAATGCTACATACTGGTGTTAACATATAACTTGTGTCAATCCCCAGGTTAATCCATACCAAAAGATTGTTTCAGAGCTTCAGCTATGTACAAACAGCTTTCTCCTAAAAACTTAACTTATTGATATTTGCCTTGCTGTTAATTATAACTGTAAAAAAAAAATGTTTTTAAGTTTATTCTGTACCTCAATGATTCTCACTGTTACGAGATGTAATTTCTGCCATATTGTATGAATACTACATCCATAATTTGCTGTCTCTCTCTCTCTCTCTCATGTATTGTATTATATTGTTTTGTGTTATTTTTGGAGCTTTTCTCCCTGGGCCTCCGCTGAAAATGGACCTGTGTCCAGTCGGACTTTCCCGGTAAACAAATGTAAAATAAAATAAATAAAAATAAACTTCCCTCCAATCTAAAGCCATTTGACATTCAGACATTTTAATTTGTGCAGAAGTTACTCACAGACTGACAGTTTACTGAGCTGTAATGCTGACCTTCACTTTTGAAAAAAACAAATCCCCAGACTTTGTCAATAGTTCAAAGTCTCGAGAGGATTATTTATTTATTATATATTTATTTATTTTTGGAAAACATCTTTAAAACTGTTAAACTGATTACACACCCAGAAACACAGAAAAGTTATTGTGATTATGTAAACCACAGACTGCTGCAAGAAATCAAAAGTCACATTAGCACTCTATGCTTATGTCCGAACAGATGAATCATACCTGTCAATTCCAAAAGAAGTAAAGTAGCTTAATAAGAAGGTTATTTGCAAGGTTATATGGCAGTTTATATTGGAAATAAGCAGAGATATTAAAAAGGCTCTGTTTTTCATAATTATGCTGAAAAGTCTTCAAGGTAAATACAACTTCTGATTTAGTATGGAACCATACCTCTCAACCTTACAGCAAGAAATCTGGACAAAGCGAAAAATAAAAGTGGGACACAGGCCCAAAAATAGTTATGCATCACAGACATCATTGAAACAACTGTAGCTGCAAACATTATACATCACTTATAATCTTTCTATCCCATTATTGTCAGTTAAACATTATATGGCTCATTCAGAACTGCCTTCTTTTGTATCAAAGAAAACCATGCTTTGAAATGACAAATGCATTAAAAATAATAAATAAAACACATTGCATCAACATCCTGCAACTTCCTACCTGCAAGCAACCACAGAGCTTTCACTGAAACTAGGGCTGCTTGTTTCCCCAGAATGACAGCTCTCCCTTATTAAGTCTAATGATATACAATCTACCAGTATCTGGACTACCTGAAAGAAATTAAATTATGGCCTGTAAACTGAAAGTACACTTTGTTTAATTAAACTATATTTCTAAGCCCACTTACTATATTTTTTCAGTAACATCCCAATATCCATTTCCAGGTCACTGATGTAGTAGTTGTAGACTTGGCATCCTTCAGAACCCCACAGGCCCACGCTAATACATTGTCCATTAAATGTAAATATCCATCCACTGTAAATGGCAAGAAGCTATGTCTTAAAAAATCTACTTCTGGCATGTGTACCCAAGTATTAGGTTTTGAAACAAAGAAACATATTCTCCACAGTCCGTAAGTCTCTGTCTTTAATAATCGTCTACTGTTGTAGCACTCCCAACACATAAGCACACACATACACACTAAAATCCCCAACATTTAAAAAATGACATTGTGCCAACTTGATTTGCCAGTATTGATAATCCGCCAAAACTATGCTTACTGTTGCTCAATCTACCACTGCTTAGACCCCACCAATGAAAAAACAGTGTGTGTGTGTCTTTCGGCTTTTCCCGGTTAGGGGTCGCCACAGCGGAACTCTGGTCAGCTAATGATTGGCAGTAGAGTTTTACGTGCTGGCTTGCCGGGCCTAACGTACAACCTTCAATGAAGGAATGCCCATTCACGCATGTTGTCACACAGTAGATGGTCTAACTGAGAATCAAACGGGCAACGTCTAACTGTGAGGCAACAATGCTACCGCAGCACCACCACCGCAGTACCAATGAAAAAACAGTACTAGGTGCTTTTTTGTTTGTCTGAAAAAACAATACAATTTTATATACTACAGACCCACATAGTCAGTCCACTACTGACCCATTAACCCTAGGCTGCTGTCTCATTCTTACTCCCTGGAACTGCATTACCTTGGATGACTACTTTTATTTCCTAAGCAAAAGACACAAATTGGAAGATGAGGCAAAAATCCAGACATTCTTTGAAAATCCATACAGTTAAGAGGTATGAGTTCATGTTCAATACAACACTCTCCCTGTCAGGAAAGCCGCAATTTAATGAAAGTGTACTCTTAATGTATGATGTATTTGTGAGCTAACTTGTTTATGTTCAGTAGGTAGACTGATCATTGTTAGCCTCTTTGTGCATGCATCTCTCTCTGTCATGCACACATATACACACATACATGCACACACTCTTCTACTTTCACGCACACAATTCTGCTTTCATGCATGCACTCACTCACTCCTTACTTATCTATTAACACAGGTAATTGCTGTCTCTTTCAAAGGCAACAGCGGCAAATCCATACATGAGTCCCTCTTCAGCGAGAACACACACACACATACACACACACTGATTGTCCGGTGCAAAATAATGGTGTAAACACACGGACCCTTTTTTGGCTCAAAAACAAAACTAGAAGGGTGCTTCGGCGCATGCACACGACGACATTAGCATTACAGGTCACGGGAGCAAAAAACACAAAACAAAAAAAAGTGTTTTGGGGCATGCGTACATCGATGTTGCAGTTAGAGGTTGAGGGCCGCATGGAAGAGCTCTGAGGGCCGCATGCGACCCGCGGGCCGCAGGTTGGACACGTCATATGATGACAGCTGATGTAACACCCTGACCTGAGCTTGGTTGAGGATACCCTGGGCCATAATTATTGGGGCAATACTGGCTGAAGGAGTTGCATCGTAGATTATGTGAGGGCCTGAAATGGCTGATGTAAAAGGCAGAGAGGGTGAAACTGGATATCTGTGAGAGTTTAAATACAGAGTTATATTTTACTTGGAGAGCTTTAATGCTTATACATTTTGAAAACATCCAGCCATCCCTGTTAATACATCTTTTGGTCTTGCATTTACTTCAAGTAAGATCTGAATGTAAGGCAGGTAGAATGAAAATTTTGGAAGGCTGATATTTCAGAGCAAGACCCAAGCAGGTCTTAGATAATTTTATGTGTTATTATATGAAGTTGTACAAAGTCTCTAGTAGAGATCTCCAGGTCGAGCAGGAAATTTGTGACCTTCTTCACAGCTATAGGTTATCTACCCTCTAAGTAGAATGACTCTATTATAAATGCCAATAATTTTGAAGAAATCATAGACAGTGATGAATAAATTATATAACGGTTAAAGTTCATACCAGTGAGCAGCTGTTCTCAGACTTGGTGGCCATAATGAATGAAATCCTCATGAAAAGGTAACCCTCGAATCATAGAAATAGTTTGGCATCTTTGATCCGT
The DNA here is from genome assembly GCF_019279795.1 of Protopterus annectens. Classification (NCBI taxonomy): domain Eukaryota; kingdom Metazoa; phylum Chordata; order Ceratodontiformes; family Protopteridae; genus Protopterus; species Protopterus annectens. The sequence continues at coordinate 1,644,501,792 of NC_056728.1, read as the reverse complement.
AATTAGAAGAATGATCAAGAACTACCAATATTCTATAGGCCAATATCAGGTCTAAATCATGATTACAGAATTCCTATCAGTGCTTTGACCTCTACACTCATCCTAATAGTTCTGGATGTAATTAATATGGAACAGTGTGGTTCTATTTTAGGGTGACAGACTTTTCATAATATAAATACAATACTGTAAATACAACTTTTTTTGTTGATTCAGGACCACAAAATGTGTATCTCTACCTGATGATACAGTAAGCATTAAGTATGGTACAATGGGAGTTTCTGTTTGTAATTCTGCAGTCATTTGTTCCACGTGGCTCCTTTTTTCCTCTTGGACAGGAACCATTATTCTGAGACAGACACCAAGATCAAGGTCAGTTTTTCTCTCAGACCCATTTAATCTTGAAATGATATGAGGCAAGGTTGTCGGTTATCTTCTCTTCTGTTCTGTTCTTCTAATTGCTTTTTATCTAGAGCTGCTGGCCATATTTTAAGATGTCTAACCACAGGACCTAACTATGGGCAGGAAAGGAGATCACAGGATCTGTGTTTCACAGTTTTAATTTCTGAAAACCAACAAAGGCAGGAGATTCTTAAGGTGACAGTAGTGGTGCAGGCAAGAGGTCAAGGTCTGCAAGATATTTTCTACTGCATGCGTGCACGACTCGCTCAAGTCTACTTCAGTCAAATGTCTAGCTAAAAGTCTTGTTGAAAAGAGACATTTTAAAGGTTAGTTTAAATGATAACTGTCATCCCTTACAACTGTCCAGATTTTTGCAGAATGTCCAGATTTTTGCCTCATATTTTTGGTCTGTTCCTCATAAAATTAGTGGTTTTCAGGCAACCTTACCTTTGATCGCCATATGTCCACAGTGGTAAGAAGGGTATTCTGTATTGCTATTCTTATAAGTAAGGGCATTGCCTCCAGAAAAAAAGAGGTTATAAACTTTCTGTACTCTTTCCTTCTCAGGCCAATAATTGAGTACACCTGCAGCAATTGGAGAGGCCACAAAGGTTCCTCACAGGGATCATTCAAGGTCTTCAGCATCTGTCTTATGAGGATCATCTGAGATCACTGTCATTTCATTCTGTTTCATACAGGCTACCCAGAGGTGATCTTTGCCTTGTATATAACAGTCTCTGACCCTGCTTTATTGGAATTGCTGTATATACATAAGTCAAATGGTACACGGGTCACTTGCTCTAATGGTCTTAACCTGGTATGTGACATTAATAAAACATACCATTCTAATGGTCTTAACCTGGTATGTGACATTAATAGAACATACCATTCTAATGGGGTCTATATCATATATTCAAAATTCCAAAATATCGAACACCATAAGTTCAAACTTGGAATTTCGAATTATGATAACATTGAACGCTCAGAATAGCGAATTTTTTCCCAGGGAAAAAATTTGCTATTCTGAAAAACATACACACAACACAAGCACACCATCATAAATAAACCACACACATACAGTTAATAAAACCCAACCCTACACTAAACCATACATACATTACTAACCATCCACTTACCTTAACCCGCACCCTAACCCTAAGGTCCGTAACTATCGCACACATACCCTACAAAACTATACACAAACAAACTAGTTAATACACACACACATACAGTTAACAAAACCCAACCCTACACTACACCATACATACTTTACTAACTATCCACTTACCTTAACCCACACCCTAACCCTAAGGTCTGTAACTCTCGCACCACAGTGGAGGAAATAGCGAAGCCACGGAATGGCCCACCGAAATCTTGCCCTTGGTAAGATTTCAATGTTCCGGGGCTTCGCTATTTTCATCCTTCAATGTAGTGGGTTCAATATTATAACTTTCGAAGTTTTACATATTCGAAGTTATAATATAGACCTGTTCTAATGGTCTTAACCTGGTATGTGACATTACTAGAACATACCGTTCTAATGGTCTTAACCTGGTATGTGACTTTAATAGAACATACAGTTCTAATGGTCTTAACCTGGTATGTGACATTAATAGAACCTGTTGGGGGGACAGATTTGTCTCCCAGAGGTTACCACACCTTTGGAACAGACTCTCACTTCATGTCAAGCAGAACACTTCATTGGCCCTCTTCAAATGCAGTCTGGACAATTGGATGGGTAACTGTAAATTTACTCCAGGGGTTACACCTATGTCCCTCTTGGACAGGGATGATAGGTGCTGATTGTGGAAATAAGGGTAAAACTTAGCTAGGCTTGTAAGGGCCCTAGGGTCATTAGCCTAGTAACCTTGTATGATCTTATGATCCTATGATCATTGAGGATTGATGTTACGTAATAATGACAGACATCTGAAATTCAGAATTCATATCCTTTGGAAAATGCATGCTAATGTAAAATCTCTTATTCCACCAACTTTTTAAGTTGGTAACAGCAATAGTTAAAATCTGTCCTTATTTTTGGGCCTTTTATCACCCCATTAGTTTTGGCTTTGTCCATATTTCTAGTGGTAAGAAGTTGAGGTATGATGACTTACAGTATCACAGTGCACTATGAGTGTGACAAGACTGAGCAGGTCAGACCTTTGCATTCACTGATGTGAGAATCAATAACAAGTGAATATTCCATTATTTTGGCTTGATAGAACAGCTTATGGATTTGACCCCAAAAAGATGTAATATGCAGCCACCTAACAAGAATTTTGTTGAGGGTCCCCCCCAGGTCATAATTATTTGGACCAGCTTTGCAACTGCTGGGTTATAAGTCATGAGATTTGTGAAAAGAAAGTTATTCTATATGAAACTGAGACTTTGTCCATTATTATCAGCTAATAACTAACTGAAAAAAATAAATTAATAAGTAAAAGCTTTGACTTTGCCTAAGGAGTCTCACCCCGATGGCTTCATTTTGTAAATGAGGCAAGACAGGAAGCAGAAACCCAGGATTGCCTGGTGGGAGGACTCTATAAGGTGTTAAAGGACCTTAGAAAAAAATCTGTCAACAGTCAAGAAGGTCCTGAGAGGAACAATTACGCATTTTCAGTAAACAGTATACTTGGAAAACACCTTGATTAATGGCCTAGTATGCAGCAAGTCTAGACAATGTCAAATCTTTGTCACAAAGTGTCTTCGTAACTATTTTAATAGAGCACATTACAAATGTTTCCTGGTGGCTCTTCCAAATGCTAAAGGTATAACATTGGGAAAAAGGAAGTCTGAATATTAACATGTTGGCAATCTTCTTCTTCTTCTTCTTCTTCTTTCGGCTGCTCCCATTAGAGTTTGCTACAGCAGATCAACTGTTTCCATTTCTTCCTGTCCTTTGTATCTTGCTCTGTCACACCAACCACCTGCATGTTCTCTCTCACCACATCCATGAACCTTATCTTAGGCCTTCCTCTTTTCCTGTTACCTGGCAGCTTCATCCTTAGCATCTTTTTCCCAATATACTCTGCATCCCTCCTCAGCACATGTCCAAACCAACGTAATCTTACCTCTCTGGCTTTATCTCCAAACCTTCCAACCTGGGCTGACCCTCTAATATACTTATTCCTAATCCTGTCCATCCTCGTCACACCCAGTGCAAATCTTAACATCTTCAACACTGCCACGTCAAGCTCTGACTCCTGCCTTTTTGTCAATGCCACTGTCTCCAGCCCGTATAACATAGCTGGTCTCACTACCCTCTTATAGACCTTCCCTTTCACTCTTACTGGTACTCGTCTGTCACAAATCACTCCTGACAATCTTCTCCACCCACTCCATCCTGCCTGTACTCTCTTCATCACCTCTCTTCCACACTCACCATTACTCTGAACTGTTGATCCCAAGTACTTAAACTCATTCACCTTCACCACCTCTAATCCCTGCATCCTCACCATTCCTATGTCTACCCTCTCATTCACACACATATATTCTGTCTTAGTCCTGCTGACCTTTATTCCTCTTCTCTATAGAGCATATCTCCACCTCTCCAGGGTCTCCTCCACTTGTTCCCTACTCTCACTACAGATCACAATGTCATCTGCAAACATCATAGTCCACGGGGACTCCTGTCTGATTTCGTCTGTCAACCTGTCCATCACCATTGCAAATAAGAAAGGGCTCAGAGCTGATCCTTGATGTAATCCCACCTCCACCTTAAACGTATCCGTCACTCCCACCGCAGACATCACCGCTGTCACACTACCCTCATACATATCCTGTACCACTGTTACATACTTCTCTGACACTCCCGACTTCCTCATACAATACCACAACTCCTCTCTAGGCACCCTGTCATATGCTTTCTCTAAATCCACAAAGACACAATGCAACTCCTTCTGACCTTCTCTGTACTTCTCCATCAACACTCTCAGAGCAAATATTGCATCTGTAGTGCTCTTTCCTGGCATGAAACCATACTGCTGGTCACTAATCATCACCTCCCTTCTTAACCTAGCTTCCACTACTCTTTCCCATAACTTCATGCTGTGACTGATCAGTTTAATTCCTCTGTAGTTACTACAGCTCTGCACATCACCCTTATTCTTAAAAATCGGTACCAAAACACTTTTTCTCCATTCCTCAGGCATCGTCTCACTTTCCAAGATTTCATTAAACAATCTAGTTAAAAACTCAACTGCCATTTCACCTAAACACCTCCATGCTTCCACTGGTATGTTATCTGGACCAACAGCCTTTCCATTCTTCATCCTCTTCATAGCTATGCTTACTTCCTCCTTGCTAATCCACTGCACTTCATGATTCACTATCCGCACATCATCCAACCTTCTCTCCCTCTCATTTTCTTCATTCATCAGCCCCTTAAAGTACTCTTTCCATCTGCTCAACACACTCTCCTTGCTTGTGAGTATGTTTCCCTCATTATCCTTTATCACTCTTACCTGCTGCACATCTTTACTAGCTCGGTCCCTCTGTCTAGCCAGTTGGTACAGGTCCTTTTCTCCCTCCTTAGTGTCCCACCTTTTATACAACTCTTCATACGCCTTATCCATATCCTTCACCACCTCTCTCTTTGCCATGCACCTCATCTCCTTATACTCTTGTCTACTTTCTTCATCTCTTTGACAATCCCACTTCTTCGCCAACTTCTTTCTCTGTATACTTTCCTGTACTTCTTCATTCCACCACCAGGTCTCTTTGTCCTCCTTCCTCTTTCCAGATGTCGGCAAAGCATGGGTTACTGCTATTGTTTTGTATATGTTTGATAGCTAAAAAAGTCATTACTACAAACTTTAAGTCATCCAGAATGCCAATAGTACAGAAAATAGATAGTCTTCGTATAGTGGGAGGTTGGCTTAATTGTTAAGGTGTTTACTTTACAGACGCAAGGTGCAAGGTTTGATTCTCACATGGGGTAATTGGTTAGACTTAAAATGGCCCACAAAGGCAGTTAGCCTAATACTAATCTATAAACCAATGAAATGCAAACACTACAGAAAGCTTTAGCAACTAATAAGGGTAAACAAGCAATAAATGGCTGCCACAGTTGATATATGTGAATCATAACAAATAATGGGGCTTTGGAGCTTGGCAGTGGCTCTTATCCATTTCTCTTTCATGAGATAGGGGGCTAGATTGATGAGAAGGTTAGGATATATTCCCCTGGGACATCTCTCTTTTGCTTGCATATAGGCCATCAGTAAAGATAATTCATTTGGTCAGACAATAGTGCAGCATGCCATACAGCTTGCATGGCTAAGTTCTTTGCTTAGTTTGACTTATTTGTACAGTGGTACAAAAAGTGGCACCATCCAGACTAAGAGGTTCATTATAGTATCACCACATGAAGTGTATTATATCAGTTGTAGAAGTATAATAACATTTATACTTTCTCTGACTTGTATCTTCTGTAATGCCATTTCTAAGGGGGGCTGACTGCCCTTGTTTAATCCCCTTCCTTTAAGAATGAATAGTGGTAAAAGAGGACAATACCCCCTCCCCAGAGAAAAGACATTACAGAACATACAGTTTTGGATAGTTGTCAACTGGGAGTATTCTAAACTAAGGAAGTATCCAGTGCTTCTCTATATTCTGTTATATGCTGTATGCCACTGCAATTTTGTAATGTGTATATAATCAGAATCAAGATTATGTTCCATCCTACCAATACATTCTCAGTATTACAACTATTTTAAATGTAATAAAATCCACTCCAATCAAAATTTGTTACAAGAGCAATGTTGCTCAAATAGCATATGCAAGATCACATTTCAGTAGTATTAAAAATCCCGCCCCTGATGCTTTTAGTAGAAACACATAATGTCGCTTTTCCTTTCATAATACAAAACAGGATCACATTTTCAAAATGTTCCATCACTGTATATATATATATATATATATATATATATATATATATATATATATACATATATAGGTTCATAGGTTCATAGGTTCATACTAGGCTATCTGCCCTAGGGCATTTATAAGCCCAGCCAGAGTGTGTGTGGCTTTCACCACCCCTTAGGATGAGAATACTATATCCATTAGTTTGCTGTGCCTCTGTCCACCAGTGACACAGAGATGATTCCAGGGGTAAACCTACGATCTCCCATCCACTCGTCAAGATTTCTCTTGAACAGAGTCAGTGAGGGGCTCTGCCTCACATGGACTGGGATTCTGTTCCATAGTGTAGGGAGTCTCTGGGTGATGAATCTGTCCTAACAGCACGTCCTATTTATATCCGTGTTGAGGTTTAAGTCTCTTGCTCTCGTGGCTCTGGTGGATTTGGATTTTTTGAGGTGGAGCATGTCCATTAATTCCGGGTTGGACATGGCCTTGTATGTCAGGCACAGATCACCTCTGAGCAGATGGTATGCGACTGAATAGAGCTGGAGTTTCTTCAGTCGGGCATCATATGACATATGTTTGAGCCCCTTTATCCTTTTGGTGAGGAACTTTTGGGGTCTTTCCAACTGCTGCAGGTGTCGGGTAAGGTACATTCCGAATGGGGCGTTGTACTCAATCATTGGTCTGATAAGTGAAGAGTACAGGGGTACAATGACCTCTCCTGATCTGGATGTGAATCCCTTCATGATCAGGTGGGCAATGTAGAAGGTCTTCCTAACCACTTTGGCAATGTGAGTGTCAAAAGAGAGGTTACTGTCAACTTGGGTCCCCAGGTCCCTGATAACTTCTTTCGTGTTTAATGGATTACCACCTATGTGGTAATTAGGGGTTACCTTGTTTTTCCCAAAGGGTATGACTATACATTTTTTGGCATTTAGCTTAAGGCCATGGCTCTGGCACCAGTTATCCATTTCTATGAGGCCTCTCTGGAGGATGTCTGTGTCTGATGGAGTGTCAATTATGGTGCCCAGTTTGCAGTCATCTGCAAATTGTGTCAGCCACAATCCCCCTATGTTTGCCTGCACTTCAGAAAAATAAATGCCGAACAAGAGGGGGCCCAGGACTGAGCCCTGTGGGACACCGCTCGTGACCGGCTTAGAGTCTGACATGGCACCAGCAACTCTAACCCTATGTGTTCTGTCCTTGAGCCAGTTTGCAACCCATCTTGTGACATATGGGTTTACATCTAAGCTGGTGAGCTTTTCTATGATGCCCGAGTGGGGTATTGTGTCAACGCTTTTGCTAGGTCAAGGTAGGCTGTGTGAACTGCCTTACCCTCATCAATGGCCTTAGTGACTGTTTCAAAAGTCGACCAAGTTCAAGAGGCAGGATCTGCCCTTGACAAAGCCAAATTGGGTAGGATCCAGTGTCTGTAGGTCCCCAATGTCTTTATTTATGAGTTCCATTATGATCCTCTCCATAGCTTTGCAGACAAGGCTCGTCAAGCTTATGGGGCGGTAATTTCCAGGGTCCGTAGAAGCACCGCCTTTGTGGAGTGGGACCACAGTTGCCGTACACCATTCTTTGGCACGATCCTGTAGTAAGGCTAAGATTAAACAGCAGCCTTATGTGTGGGTTTAGTTCCTCATTGAGTTCGTGTAGCACACAGCCGGGGACACCGTCCGGTCCCATCGATGCTGTGTTTTTTGCTTTAGAGAGAGCAGCTCTCACCTGGGCATCTGAGATGTTTGGGAGGCTAGACTCTGGTGGGATAGATATTTCTCCTTTTTGGGGGGAGGGAGGGGAGAAATTTGCACTGAACCTGTCTGCCAGTATGTTATATATACAGGTGAGTTATAGCTGTATGGTAGAGTACACCAGTGCCAGGGATTGTGTAGGGAAGGGTTATAGACCTTGCTTCATGCAATGCTATAATATTTGCAGATATACACTAATTTTACATTTTGTAAAAAGGTCACACTGAAAAAGCAATCAGTAAAAACCAAAGGAAAAATCAAAAGAAAAAAATGGAAAATCTACAAAGACTACACTTTTCAATGTATGATTCCTTAAACCTCTTGTATTAGAGGCAACATGGGATATATGCAAATGACCCTTTAAGGCTATCAGGTTTTTTCAGCTATACAGCAATTCTAAATGTCCATGACTTTTTTCTTTTTAATTCTATTAATGGACAAATTCAGGCTAATAAAGTCAAACCCCACTAGCTGTAGACATGCATGTTTCAGCCTTCTTATGGCATCATCAGCACAGCATAAGTGGAATGTCTGGCTAACCTTTAGAAACACTGTATTGTCGTACACAGCTGACATCCATAATCATTAGGTGTGTCTATAAAATATCTCAACTAACAAACTAAAACAATGAGCAAAAAGGTCACACAGAAAAAACAATCAGTAAAAACCAAAAGAAAAATCTAGCAAGGCTAGACATTCCACGGTGTATAGCCAAAGCTTTCTTTCACACAATCAGCAGACATAATAAACTGTTCCATACTGTATTAATCCAGCATGCTGGAATAATCACAACATCAGGATCAGTCATTTTCATCCACCAGTAACCTCCAGCTGTACCCACCAAGTATAACTACTTTGTGTAGCTGCATGCATCTCAAATACCTGACTATAATAAAATGAAAAATAAAAAATTCTGGGCACAATAATGGATTTCAGTTCCATTTCACACAAACAGCTACCAAACAGCAATGGTAAAGTACTCACACCAACATTAAACCTGCAAGAGAACTGGATAACAAATAATAAAGAGATGAAGGATTTTATCTGGAAGGGGACAAGAGCAAGAGTCAAGTGGGATAAGATGATCCTTCCAATACAGCAAGGTGGTTTAGGATTACCTGATTTGAAGGGGTATTTCAGAGGTACATAGTTAAGGCCGCTATACATAGCACAACAGAACACTATAATTCAAAGTGGAAAGGGATGATGATGAAACATGGGGGAAGCTGAAGAAATAAGGACAGAGTGGGATTCTGGATGTAGATCCTTAATGAGAATAACAATTACCATGCAGAATATTGCATTTATAAAGTTGTTGTTGTGTATTTCGGCTTTTCCCGGTTAGGGGTCGCCAGAGCGGAACTCCAGTCCACTAATGATTGGTAGTTGATTTTTATGTGCTGAGTTACCAGCCCTGACGCACAACATCCATTCACGCATGTCTCCACGCAGAAGACGCTTTAGCTGAGAATCGAACCAGACAGCGTCTTACTGTGAGGTGACAATGCTACCGCAGCACCACCACCGTGGATATAAAGTAGCAGAAAGTATTTTAAGAACTAAGCCAACACAGAAATGGAGAAAGAAGATTTGGCCAATGGAGATGACTGCAATTAGGATTACAGAGGATAGGTAAAAGGAGGCTAGAATTTACTGGAGAAAACTGGCAAATGAACCAAGGTATTGAGAACAAATAAAATTAGAGAGGGAAAGGTAATAGAATGGAAAGCGTTCAAGAATACATTAGGACTACAGGCTAGAGATTGCCTTCCCTTATCAATGCTTGATATCAGAGTATACACAAACAGAAAGGAATAGGGAGATCCTAAATGAAAGACCAGCATTGGCAGAATTTTTAGTAGACTCTAGAACATAACCTGCTGTTTAAAAAAAAATAATTACTAGGGCACATATTGAATGATAACTATAATCAAGCAGAGGCGGTTAGAAATGATTGGGCAGCGAGGTTGGATAAGCAATTTACTAAGAAACAATGGGAAGATGTATATAGGGTTTCCAAATATGCAACAAAGTCTAGAAGATCTAGAATTTTTGATTGGAAGTGTTTGCATAGATATTTTTGTACCCCAAACAGAGTCCAAAGAATTTTTCCTTGGGTAGATTACAAATGTTGGAGGTGTGATGCGGAAGAAAGAGATAATTGCAAACATATTTTTTGGGAGAGTAATGAGTTGGCAGACTTTAAAAAGTCTGTGCAGACTACTTTGTCAGAAATACTGGGTGAGCAAATTGCTGTAACTAAGAAATGTTTTTTGTTTTATGGGTTTTTTTGAGCTATGATACAGAATCGGCTACACATAATAATGCCTCACTGAGCTTAATTCCAGTGCCTGACAAAAAATAGTTACTAGAAAATGGCAATCAAACTCTAAACCAGCCATACTAGAAGTAATGAATTTAGCAACAGAAATAAAAGAACTGGAAGTGGAATATTTAGAAAAGGATAGGATCAAATTCCATAGAAAACTGGGAATTGTGGGAATGATACATGCAGAATAATGTTTGGAGGAGGAATGCTGTTTAAGGGATTGAATGAACGTTGTAATGGCTGAATGACAATGACTGCATAGAAAATGATATGTGATGTATAATGCTTGCAATGGAAAATGTGTCAATTTGGTTTGTTTTCATTTATATAAATGCATAATTGCCTATGTTGTAAGTAATAATTCAGTAAAGATAATTATTGTAAAAAAAAAAATAAAGAAAGACATTAAACCTGCAAGGTGCTGTTTACTGTCCATAATATCTATTTGCATTCCTGGAGTAAAAATCAATACTTACCTCACCCTCAAACTTTTGTTGCTGTTTTAAATATACTCATCATATCTACTTTCCTGTTTTAAATTTGTCAGCTCTCTGCTCCTTGCCATCCCACCCATGATCTAGATAGTTAATCATGTTCATTGTCTAGATTGTGGTTAGGCAGAACAGAATGCCTGCAAATTCATTGGTCAAGTTAGGCCACAGCACCGCTTGCATAAGGCACTGCAGTTGCAGCTACTTTGAACATGGGTTTAATAGGGCATTTATTTATTTATTTATTTTAAAAAAGGAAATACTGTAGCCATGTTTCTTTATGTAATTAAATGAATAAACATTGGAAAAGTACTCCTAGCTAACTGGCACCCTAGGCAGCCAACTAGGTCATTTAAGGCAGACTATGACTTTGGTACTTCAGGATTCATCCTTCTAAACTTTCCCTTGTAAATGTTCCCTGACTTGTTCCACCATAGTCTCTCTGTTACTTGCTATTCAGCCCAGCCATAGACTCACCAAAGCAATCTCCAGTGTTAGCTACAACAGCTGCATTTTTACTATATTGGTTGGTCTAATATTAAGAGCTATCCTTGATTAGTCCTCTGTTGGGTTCATTTTGTCAAAAACGTTTAAAAGCACATATCCTGCAATAGGCTTCCTACTGTAGTTCTGAGACCTTTAATTGTGAATCCAGGAATTAGAGAAAAAAAAACAGCAAAACTAAGGGAGAATAACAAATGTCAATAATTGTTGTTCTCTTTTAATGTTATTTTTTAAAGCCCCTTTGCATCACCCAACCCCCTGCTGCATGTATATATTAACTCTGAGACCCCCATAGTAGAATACAGTTTCCTCATGCTCTGTCTTCCCTAAGTAGTCAGAGGACCCTAAATCTATTTGGTAAGATGGACAAGAATTAAGAGACAATATTTCGTCTTCTTCCTCCAGTGACCCCTTCTTTGGAGAGTCAGTCAAACTGACAAACAAAAACTTATACTGGTCTCAATTCCCAAGTCCTTCCCACTCCCAAAAATGTCTTCTGGTTGTTCCAGCAAAGAGGTCAAAGGAGTCTTGGGTTACATCTCATGTGGAGCCAACAATTGACAATCATGTCTGAGCAATGCGGAGATACATTATGAGCACATTCAGCCTCCAGAAATTCAGATACACTCTACAAGCACCTTCCTAGCTGAGTATACCAGCTCCTCACAAAACATCCAAGTTCTGATTTTTATGTGATTTCTTTGGTCCAGAATAAGCTCCAAAGACGACAATATTTTGGCACCTTACTCCATTACAGGAAGTCCAATGCTTTTGGACAGTACAGGATACCCCTATACTACACCTGAGCTTATGGTCCTTAACTGTTTGTGTCACTTTCCCAGTTCTAATCCAACCTACTTAAGATAGTGTGGGATGAGCAAGAGGAAGTCCCAATGCCTCAGCATAAGATGAACCTGACAGAGACTCTGTATACAGTTTCTGCAGTGAGCTATTGTGTATCTCACTTTAACTCTGACTGTAAAGAAGCTTTGGCTATGTCTGCAGACTCAGGTATGTCCCTGCACAGAGTGGTGAAAGTAAGACTGTCCTACTTGAAAGAAGACATGAGAAACAAGATCTTGGATGCCTTTTTTCTTGGAAAGGTGCTTTTCAGGCAGCCTACTCAAAACCTGGTTGATGACCTCCCATTAACAAAGCAGGCCTTCATCTCTGTTAAGGCCTTTAAGAAGCCCTTCCTTCTACTTCAGTTCCTTGTTCCAACCCAAGCAAAACCAATAAAGGAAGACATGTGCTCACTGAGGAAGCCTCTGAAGTGTCAATCAACCCTTCCCTCCCCCACATTAATTAGGTTGCCCAAGAGGACTACATTGTCAGCTATTCTGCCACAGTTCTGTGTCAAGTTTCAGCTGACCATAAATAGAAATTCTTCACATACATCCTGGCTTGACGAATCATCACTAAGAATTTTATATGGTCACTCTTGGTTATGTCTTGGAACACACCAGTTCTCTCCCAGGAAAAGATCTACTCAGAAATCATACTATTTCCATGGAACTGTTGAAGCAAGCTCAAACCGTACTATAGAAGCTGACTAACTTCTGGAAGTGGATCAAAGGTTTATTCTCATCTCTTTGTTGTTCCAGAAGTGGTATCTGTTCTATTCTAGACCATAGGAACATCAACCAGCATATCTATTACATTCAGTTTCAGATGGTCATCCTACAGAGGCTAATGCCACTGCTCTCACAGAGCACCTGAATGATTTTTCTAGACATGACATATATATTGTGGCACATTAGTACTTGAGGAACAGATTTTATGTGGGTGGACATAACTTTCAGTACCAGATGTGGTCATCTGGGCTTTCCTCATCAGCCAATGTTTTTACCAAGATGTTGACAATGATAGCTGAAGCCTTGCAGAAGAAAGATCTCCATGTGTTCGCTCATTTGTATATCTCGCTCCTAGAAACCTCATCCAGAGACTCCTAGAAATGTCCATGCAATGAGAGCTTTTATGGTTGTAGTCCATGAATCACTATAAAGCTAAAGTAAGTCCTTTCTGCCTCCCTCTTTGAGAATCACTGTTATAAGTTTGGAGCTGAGCACTTTAAATGATGATTGTTCCTGCCTTGTGAGTGAGCCTAGAAGGTTATGTCTTTGGCTGAGTAGGTGAGAGCACAACTTAAGATCCAATCATAGGATCTGCTATGCCTTCTGGGTTAAAGGGTTGTTATAACATAAATGGAACCATTTGCATGCCAGAGGTGTAAGCAATGTCAGAGCACCTTGTGTTCATAAACCTTCTTTTTGTAGTGGACCCTTGTCACTGAGTCTTGGAGTGGTGAATAATCCCACAAATCTTCTGGTGGACATTTGATCTGTCACATATTCTGACAACAGGTGCTTGACTTGCAGCCAGGGGAGCACACTAAGGTTTTACTGAGTACAGGAATTATGGCCTCCTCTGAAGATATGACTCTGCATCAACCATCTCTAGCCATAATGGCCTTGGGTGCAAAGCTACTTCCGGGACCCCTGCCTATTTCCCAGGGTGGGTGTGCACTGCAAGTTCAGGTATTGCCCAAAACAAGTGCATGTTTTTAGGAGGGCAGGCCAGTTGTTCATCTCTGTGCTAGAAAGGTAAGGGTTTGTAGTTATCAACATACACTTTCCAGCTGGACTGATAACTGCACTATCTTTGGACATCAGATGGCTAATGGTGCTGGTCAAAGCCCACTTTACTGGAAGAGTGGCTTTCTCCATTGCTTGCTTGAAGAATGTCTCAATTATGCATTTGTCTGCTGCAGCAACTTAGTCTTCAATGCACATCTTCACTAAGCATTATTGTCTCAGTTGTTTCCCTTGAAAACGGACCTCATTTAGAAAAACAGTTCTCCAGGATTCCATTCTCTGAAATGGTGGCTTATGCAATCTTTTAGCTCCTTCCATCTTGTTGATTATTATTTGTACTTTATTTCAACTAAGGAACAATCAGGGAGAGTCCTTGATGTTATTTTATACAGCTTTGTTTTTACTGTATCAGCTCATCTACTAAAGAACACTTCTTGTTGGGGTAGGAATAAGTTCCCTCCATCCTTCTGTGGACGAGTAGCTTTTTAACTAATCTCATCTTATACACAATCCTTGTAGATCAGGCAAGTATATACTTGTATGTTACTTGGTTAATAATGTAAGAGTGAAATATTCATTGTTATTTCATGATTTACAGGAAGGTTCTCGACAGTGACGCAGGCAAACACACAGACTCAAGGGATGCATATGTTTACTTTAACTTGTTTGTTATACCATGACATGACATGATGGTACCAGTACATAGACATCACTGAACATATGATTTTCCATGTTTTGGCCAGCTTCTGATTGGCAGAGAAGATGAACCCAGCCAGTGACGATTTAGTGAGGGTCCCTCTCATAGATCATCTGATTCAATAAAAATGTATTTATTATATCTGTGAGGGGAATCCTCGTTGGTGCGTCACAACATCATCCCCCTACAATTTCCCTGTGCTTGGACAGCCACTTTATGCAGCATCTGCTGTTAGAGATCTCTGTAGACTGTATTAGTATATGCTTTCATTTGTCATGATTAAAAAGCATTAAGTGTCAAGTCTTAGCTGTTTCTTATTGATTTGCAGAAATTGGCTTGCTTTATTGTTGTGGTGAATTTGCAGGTTTGGGACAAGATGGACTGTCATGCTATGGTTTGTGACATCATGGTGTATGCCAGCGCAAAGTGCACATAACTCTATGCTAATAACCTTCAGAGAAAAATGAGAAGGGAGAAACAGCTCACTCATAAGACCTTGAAGAAGGACCATCACAGATCAGACTGTATAAAAAAGTATATGTTATTTTTATCCCAAAAGTGGTCTCAGAATTTTCCTTATATCGATCTAGCAATCTCTCTCTTTTCTTCTGGGGACACAATCAAAGGCAGAAAGAGCTTCCATACTTCTAACATGCATTGTCAGTTCAATTTCCACAAAAAATGAGTACATGAAATTAAAAAGATAGGCCAGATGTTTGTTTCTTCTGCTCAAGCTAAGAAGAGGGATGCAGTGGCTCAAGGAACCCTAAACAAGTAAATTGCTAACCACATTGTATTTTTGCTATCAGATGCCTAACTGCTATTGGAATATGCACTGCTAAATGCAACTCCACACGTGTTGCATCCACTTCTTGTGCTTTAATTAAAAATGTACCTATTGTTGACATCTGTGCCATTGCCACTTTTTTTCCAGTGGTTCACACCTTGACCAAATCATTATTTCTTAGACCATAATTCCTGGCATTGTGCCTCTTTGGCACTTTAGTGTTTCAGAACCCTGCTTCCTGACTTCTTGCTTTTATACCTTCTTGTGCATCATCCAAGAAAAGTTTTAAAATCTATACTGCTTACAGCTCTTCCCCATGATTGCTACTGCAGAGGGTCTTTTGAGTGCTTACCTTATCAGCAGATGTGCAACAGAGCCCTTCATTGTCAATGTTTATTACATTCCTATGGCCCCTCTGTTTTTGGACTTATTTCCATTCAGCATCACTTGATGGATTTTCCTGTAACTCAAGCTACTACATTTTTTATACATACTATTCATTTGTGCCTACTTCTGCAGTAGTGCAGCGGTAGCGTTGTTGCCTCACAGCAAGAGGTTCTCCCGTTCGATTCTCGGCTTGGGTTTAGAGTGTCTTGTGTGTGGAGTCTGCATGTCCTCCCCGCGATCAAGTGGGCATTTGAAAGACATGCATTGAATGGGCGTGCCTTCGTTGAGGGTTGGGCGTTGGGCTGGCAACTCCCTATGCTGTGGAATAAAATCCCGGTATATGTGAGGCAGAGCACCTCGCTGGCCTTGTTCAAGAGAAATCTTGACCAATGGATGGGAGATCGCAGATATACCCCAGGGATTACCTCAGTGTCACTGCTCAACAGAGGCACAGCAAAATAATGGGTATAGTTCCCCATACTAAAGGGGTGGCGTAAGCCACAAAACTATGGGCTAGGCTTGTAAATGCCCTCGGGCAGATAGCCTAGTATGAACCTATGAACCTATGAACCTATGAACTCAACACCATAAAAAACAACTGCCAATCATTAGCGGTCCAGAGTTCTGCTGTGGCGACCCCTAACTGGAAAAAGCCGAAAGACAAACAACAACAACTATTCATTTGTGCCATTCAGATTGTATGTGCTCAGTCCTTTGTGGTTGAACTGGGAGTGTAAAAGCTGGGTGTACCCTCCTAGCATACTGTATTTCATCATTATATGCACAGGCAAGAGACACATTATTTTTTCAGACCTGTATTGAACTGGGAATACTAGAAGGGTTATCTGATTGAAACAGCATCCGAAGACTTTTGCATTATAATTTACCAGCCATTTTAACTTAAAAAGTTTGGTGGACTCCGATTTAGTTATAATAGAGAGGGAGTAAAGTCATTTTCCCTTATGTATTATGCATGGACCTCTAAATGAAAATAAAGTTTTATAAAGTTCCATTCAGTTAACTAAACTTGATCTAGAAGTCATCAGTAAATGGGTGTTGGACAGACTGAGCAATATTCAGTCAGATGACGAAGTCCTAACAGTTACTCACTTTAGAAGGCCATCTCACAAACCAGCCAGTGTGATGACTAGCTATATCTTAGTTGCATTTCTTATGGCTTAATTTTCATGTCCTCTTCTTTATTTGCCATAATGTTTGTTCCCTTATGTAAAACTGTATGAAGGCAGTGAGTTCTTCTTAAGACTGCATCAAATGTAATCACAGCTGCTGCTGAGGTCCCACTCTCAGACTGTGGTTCTGATACAAAATATGCCATTCTGTCTTCTTTTCCCACTGTGGAACTACCAGTTTATTAAAACATGAGAGCAACCTTTTTATTGCAACATTTCTTGTTTAGTAAGCTCTCATTTACACTTAAATGTTAATAATTTTGAGTCATATTAAACAAGTGTTACATCTGTGTTCTACAAAGTTTGCTTCTAATTATGCAGACTGCTGCCTCCATCCCCTCTCATCTGTGAGTTGAAGTCCAAAAGACTAAATGAGGGAGTAAACTGAGATTCTGGGACTGATTAACTGGATTAGTAGGTGGTTATAAAATAGCTCCACTAACAAGGGACAAGGGCAGAATTACAGATTTTTTACATCTACCTCAGAAGTCACTGAGACACTAAAGAGGACCTTGGATAGTTAAGAAGATTCTGTTGAAGCATTCTACAACCAGTTTGCTCCCTTTCAAAAGAGGCAAGGAGCCCCTATGTTTCTGTTATAGCTGTTGCCATATGAACAGGGGGCTTAGTCTATAGTTTCTTTTGCATTCATTTTTTTTTAATTCCACAAAATGTTTATGATGTAATGGTGCAGTCCATGCTTGAATAGGCCGCACTACTTGTTCTCATAACCTTTCTCAATTCTTTAGTTAGCTGCATAAATTAAATGCTCATTACTCTAACCCTCATGTTAGAAAACACATTGTGCTGTATTTGCAGAGCATCTTTGTTAAGTAAGTCCACAACTTCATCAGATGCTTGGAGAACAATCACATTCCTTATTGATCCTGACCAGTTAGACCTACTGTAGTCTATGACTGAGTTAATGTACCCAAACCAGAAAACACCACCAGCTCCTGGAGAATATAAAATAGGATGGCTACAATCTAGCATCAAACAGTTTTATTCCGCTTTCATCAACAGACTTCTTCAGAATACTCAATAACATCTCCCATCATTCTTTTAAACCCTTAAAATAAAATTGTTCAACAATTAATCAATCAATTAATTAATTAATTCATCATTAGACATTTAAAAATACAGTACACATTTCACAAAAGACAAATCACACTTTTTAAACTTTTAGTCTTTTTGCTTTCAGAAAACATTTTATGCTTATATTTTCATTCATTCCTGGGTATTGGTTAGCACTCAATCTAATTTGCCATTTTACTTCTAAAATTTCTAATTTATTTTTTATAATTACCCCCTCTAAAATCCTGGGGTAAACTTTCTAAAACAAAAAGCAAAAAAAAAAAATGTTCTTATAACCAGTACAAGTAGTTGAATGTTTGTACAAAGCATTACTGGGATCTTTGACCTTGATATTATATAAATGTTCTTTAATATGTTTGTCCAGGCTTCTTGTGGTCATACCTACATAGAAGCCTGGACATCCTGAACATAAAGCTATATACACTAAACCTTCAGACTTGCAGGCATATCTCTCTTTCAAATAAACAGTAAAGTTAACACTTTTAACATGAATATATTTAGTAGCATAAATATAGCGACAAATGTTACATATTCCACAACTATACATTCCAATTTCTCGTTTGGTCGGTTGTGACTTCATTAAAAAATCCTCACTTTTTAATAACATTTTAAAACCTCTTCCTTTACTATAGACAAAATTGTGCTTAGATCCTACCACATCCCATATTTCATGATTCACCTGCAATATCTTCCAATTTTTATGAATTATTTATCTTATAGCAGAGGAATCTACAGTCATATCTAACATAAAAGTAGGTTATTGACTATATATATACTTGTTTTTCTAGATTCTTTTATATCCCCTCCTTTCAAAATTGGTTTAAACATCACCTTCCTCTTATCATATATTTCTAGGGCTACCCCATATAGCCAATCACTATTGTAATCTCTAGCTTTAAACACTTCCACTATAGTCGATGTTTCATTCAAAAATTAATTTTCTCTAGTGGTCATCTGAGAGGCATGAATTAACTGTCCCCTAGGGATATTTTTCTTAATGACATAGGGATGACTAATTTTGAAATGTAAATAATTATTGGAAAATGCCTCTTTTCTAAAAACTTTACTATTTATTTCTCTCTTTTCAATGTCCCATTCTAAACTTGTATCTAGAAAATGTATATTATTACCAATCCCACTAATTTTAAATTTTAAATATTCGGAGGTACTGTTAAGTTCAGTGAAAAGGCATCCTGCATCTACTGCTTTTAAATTAATAATAAAAAAAAAATCGTTTACAAAACATTTGTACATAATAACGTTTTTGTAAAAATAACATTTTCTTAATATTTCTTGTTTCCACCAACCTAAAACCAGGTTGGCAAAGGACAGGGCCACACTAGATCCCATTGCTACTCCCCTTATTTGTTAGTAATTTTTTTATTAAATAAAAAATAATTGTTTTCTAAAATAACTTCCATCAATAAACAGCACACATAAATTTGACCTCCAGAAAAATCTGAATTATTAACCAAAAACAACCTTAATGCCTCTATCCCTTGTTCATCTGGAATACTAGTAAAAAAGTGAATTGACATCCACCGTAATAAAAATAGGATATTCATGTTCATAACCATAAGTCACATTAAATTCACTTAATTTTTCAAGAAAGTCCCATTAGTCCCTTTGATAGGAATTTAACGTTTGTACCAAAGGATTTAACAAACTGTGTAAATACAATGCTATACCATCACAAATATAGTTTGCTGCAGACACTATTGGATGAAAAGGTGGTCTATTCAGGTCTTTGTGTAACTTAGGTGTTCCAAATAGAACACCAATTATAGGAAACTCAATATTTATAAAATCATATAAGGCATAATTAACATATCCATTCATAAATAGTTCATACAAAAGACTTCTTATAAAATGTAACTTCTATTAACACTACACAAATTGACCTCTAAATATTCGTCCTTATTATCTAACATTTCTAACATTTCTTCGTTGTATTTAGTTTGATTCATTACGAAAAGACTGCCCCCTTTATTGGCTTTCATAAACTGCAGTTCTTTATTGTTTTGTAATTCCTTTAAAGCCTTAACTTCATTGGGGGGAAAGGTTATAATACTTGTTTTTACCTCTGGTTTTACATTGTAAAATTTTTCTAATCTAAGTTTCACATATTCCCTTAGATATCTTAATAGCATAAGATAAATCTGGATTAAAAGTAGAAGGTTCTTTAAATAAATTAGAAATACCAATGTCTTTTAACAAAAAATTCAGATTTAACTTACGTGTAAAATACTTTAGGTATAATATAGTCCCAACAGGATCGGCCCTGTGACTTGGTATACAATTAATGTACCCCTTGAGGGGATTCTGCTGCAACAGTCTGTGAAAGGATATATCAGCCTAGCAATCCTTTTCTGTGCTAGGCAAATCCCACAGACCCGTTATGGCTCACATCCAGTACAATAGCTGATTCTCTTCTCTGTTTTGGATCTGAACCTCTGAGATGAAGGATTCCACATTCCTGATACTGCTCTGGGAGGATTATAGATGGCCAGCTAGATTCACAGATGCCCTCTATAGTGTGAATAAAGATGGTTTCTGTTTTTAGATTAAGGAATCTTGTGTTTGTTAATATGAATGCAGTGTTACAGTGTGAAATGTACAGCACACTGAGCAGCTCACTGAACCATCAGTTTCAAAAGAACACTGCTTGCATAGTGGTGTTCATGTTCAGAGTTCAGTCAAATAGGAGGTACAGTAGCAAGACAAGATGCACATAGCAGAAGCCTGCATGCCTGGCAGAGTGACACTATTATTAGCATTTGATGAATGAAATATAGGAAGAGGAATGCCGTCTCCATGGCACAGAGGGATAGACCTCTGGATGTGTCCCATATAAACTGGGTTCCTATAGCAGCCCATGCATCATAGTAGCCTACAAAAGAGGATAAGTGATATACGGATTCTAAAGGAGAGAAAGGTGGCCCAGTCACTGCAGCACTGGCACTCTGCCATGTGGGGGGGGGGGAGGTGTAGAGAGTGGAGCACAGAAGCAGGCATGTGTGCTTGGCACCACCAAATGAGTGCGGACAACCTTCCTAGTGCATATGTAGAAGAGAACCTTAGTCAGGATACCTCTCAACCTCTTAACACAAAATGTCTGGACAAACACAAAAATAATGGGGGGACAAAGCCCCAAAAATATGGACAAATTTTAAATATTGCTTTTACAAACTTAAAAAGTTGCTAGAATAAAGGGTCTTGTGTTACCATGTATTTTCTGAAGGGTATGAAGTCTGAAACTCAAATGTCTATCATTATTTAGTAAATTCAGTCCTTGCTGATTTGCCAAAAAAAAATCCAGAAACCACAAATTTTATGAGGAACAGACCAAAAATATGTGGCAAAAATCTGGCATTAGTTTCTTTAGGAATGCCCATGAGCTCTACCTAATGAATGATGTAGCTATGGAACAGGAGCATCAGGTTCTCCTTCAGGGTAGGAAGAGATAGAGTCTGACCTTTAGATGTGGGCAACCCTGATACAGAGGTGAGGACAGATGCTTAGGACATTGAGGGGAAATAGTTCTCTGCCTGTACTGCAGAGCAGAAGCAGAGAAGCAGGAAGGGGCACAAACAAACTTCATGTTTGCCTAGATGGTGGTTCTCATCATTCTGCTCAAGACCTTGTCAGTGGACAGCTGCTGCTGTCTGGGGAATGAATGGGCTCCAGACCAATTGTTAGGGAGGGGCAGAAAGTTAACAGGCAGAGAGGTAAAAGGGACTCAAAAATATATAAGTAGGAGCATGCTCCTTTAGCGCGGAGGGATGCAGCCATAACTGTGACACAGATGGCCAATGTCTGATTATCAGGCACAGGAGCTGGAGGCAGCTGGGCAGAAGAATAGCAGTAGTGGCATATGGCTCACCTATCCTGGTGGAGGGAAGACAACACCCTGTGGGAGCAATGGGTGGTACAGTCCATGGAGTCCGGACTCGATGGACAAGCTGCTATACAGCTTGGCAGCAAAGCCATGGCTTAAAACTCAATACCAAGAAATGCATTATAGTACCTTTTGTGAAGTTTGCCACCCTGGATAACTAAGTCACCAATAAAACACCATTAAAAGTCGATTCACTAGTCAGGGATCTGGAAACTCATATAGATAGTAACCAAGCCTTCAATCAGCATGTGTCCAAGGTAGTAAGAACATCCTTTTAAGTTGTTCAAATTATAAGCAAAGGCATGGCATCTAGGTCCAGAGAGGTCATCATACCACTGTACCCAGTCGTCATCAAGCCCATCATAGAGTATAATGCTCCTTCAGTGTGTACATGCAGCAAAAGGAACATCCACAAAGGTTCCTTACAAAAAGAATACAGGGAGTAAACACAATGTCTTACATTGATTGTCTCAAATCCCTGTCTCTTTATTCAGTATCATACAGACTTCTGAGAAGTGATCTTTATCTGGTATGCAAGGCATCCCTGGACCCTGTTTTGATGAATCTTTTGCACATCCACAAAACAAACAGCATCAGAACTACTGAAAAACCCAAATTGTGCTGACAACATAAAAAGGACATGTTGGAGAAACATATATGTTTCACAGGGAATTCTCATTCTCTGGAATAGGCTCAGCATCCTTATGAAGCAAAGTTCCTCCCTATCCATATTTAAATGCAACTTGGACCAATAGATAGGTAATCGGAAATTCACCCCTGACTCCTATGTTTTTGTTAGGCATAAATCATCCCCTATAAATCAAATATAAATCAAATTTGTGGGTCACATTTGGATTGCATGGCTAAGCTTTTAATGGCCCTAGTGGTCGTTAGCCTAGTATACACCTATGTACCTATGAATGTTAAGTCGGCAGGGGAAGGAAGTATCCAAGTAAAAGTGCACTCTGTTTAGAACTTTCATTCACTTAATGTAACTCACAAGAATTCCATCTGAAACAGATCCACACACTCAACTAACACATCACATGACCAATCAATTAACTTAATAGTTATTAAGTAAAATAAACTTAAGTCTCTGTTTTAAACATATCCTGAAAAAGTGCTACTTAAATAAGTTTAAAAATCATAGTTAAATTCTTCTATTTTTTAAAAAAGCATGTAATGTTTATAACATCATTCAAGCCTGGTGACTTGTCAGAAGATGTGTGTCTGTCATAATGCTTCTTTAACTTCAAGTTTTGTATTGAAGTTACCAATTGAAGGGGACATAACTACACTACCTAAAGAAAATGTCATAAAGTTACAGAAAGCAAGTGCATGTTTGGCTAATGCATTCTTTAAATCCTTGTTTTTAATAGCTGTAACATGTTCATAAATATGTTTAGCAAGCTTGCTAACAGTTTTGCCTACATAAAAACTGAGACGATTCACAAAATGCAAGGTAAAGTACTCTGAGTGTAGCAAGTGCACCTGTTTTTAACCTAAATCTGAGTTTTGTCATGGTGTAAAATAAAAGATCCTTCAAAAACATATCTGCAATATTTAATCTGTTGACAATGAAATGTACCAACAAAAGAATGATGCAATGTATTAGAAACATTAAAGCTAGACCATCTCATCTCAAAAATTGATTTTAAGTGTTCTTAGGTAACCAAAGATGGGTTTATTGCCTGCAATGTTAACTAACTCACTGTTACCAAAAATTATTTTCTGGTTATTGTTGATGACATTTCACATAATATGACTGTCATAGGAAATTGGTAACAAAAAGGACTTAGAATGTTGGTCAAACCTCACATTCTTCTTAAAACAATAATATTTTAAGATTGGTTTGAAATCAGTATGTCTCTTTAGGAACATTTCTTGCAATATCACTCAAAAATTCATTAGAATAGCCCCTTTCTAAAAATAACTCTTTAAGCTTAAGTAACTCTGCCTATAAAACCACATCCATCATTTATAAGTCTACTCAACCTTATGAACTGTCCTTTAACTACAATCTTTTTCATGAAAAAACGATGTTAACTATTACTAGTCAAATAATTGTTAACAAAAGTGGGCTTCCTAAAAACAATACAGTGAAAGCATTTTTTGTCAGCATCTATAGATAGTGCTTGGTGACCTGTACTGCCATAAGTGATTGTTAGAAATGAGGTGGTGTTATTTAAAAAGTCAAAAAAACTGGTCTGAAGTGTCTTCACCACCTTCCCAAAGAAAAAAAAGCAAATAATCTATGTAACATTGGTACATGTGTACCTTTTTAAACAAAGGATGCTTAGCAATAAATTCTTGCTCCCACCAGCTCATAACCAGATTTGCAAAGGAGAGAACAACTCTTGCACAATAAATTTAAGCACATTGTGATGAAAGTAACTGGACTGCTGTAGCTGAAATTAAATTCTTGAGCTTTTGCCATTGGAAGTTAAATGGCATTCACTGTCACTCAGCATTTGTGCACAGTGCCAATCCGGGGGAGAAAAAAGTGAAAGGCTTTTTGATGGGCCATTTCTATTTTTTGACCCGATTAAATATGTGAAAAGGGGGTGGCAAGCATAGGGTAGGACACAGGGGAAAGAATACTGGAATATACAGATGGGAGGTGGGCAAGCACCATAGCTATCCATATGTTCACAACATAAATGTACAATTGTATAAAGAATTTCATGACTTTGAAGAGTCACTACACCAAGGATGAGTGACAAAAACAGAATAATGGTATATAGCCAATTGGACCAATTCAAGTGTGACACATAGGTGAAGTGGAGTGCTATGTATGGGGCATAATGAGGTATGTTGGGGAAGATGCTTAGGAATGAGAAGTCAGGTAGGAGGGGTAGTTTATCTAGCAGGTGCTCACATACAGGACATACAAGAGAGACAGGGATGGTGATGGATACAAAACATTGGGGGACACCATGATTGGGGATAGGTAGGGGACCTCGGAGGCACATCCAAGTCCAGGTTGAGAATAGTGAGAATCTAGTCTTCATACTCATGACTATCATCAATGTCTCCTCTGTCAGCTGCCTGGGTCAGTGCCAGAAGAGGCATTCTTTTGTCAATACAATGCAGGACCTTTTCTGCCCTGCCAATTTGGACACCGAGGCCCCTCACCATAATGCCCTTCACCAGCCCTGTCAGCTCCTGTTGGGTGCAAAATCACCACCTCAACTGTTACTGCTCCTGGAGGGTACCCTTTCACCAGCAGTCAAAGCAGAGCTACCCGATGAAGGTGGAGCAGGTAGGGCAGGAGTTGTGGAAGTAATGCTGACAGGTTGTAATCCAGATGTGCTGGGTATCTGTGCTGCCTGTGATGGTGCCACCTCAGCTACCTGTGTAGGTATGTAGGGACAAATAGCAGTGGTTGGCATACCTACCTGTGCTGATGGTCAGTTTGTTTTCAGCAGCAATGTATTAAAAGTAAATAAATAAATAATAAAAATAAAAGGGGAGCTAGAGAGGGGGAGAAAAACAGAGATAATTAGATCAATGGAATGTCACATTACTTAATTATTTCACTACGGAAAACAATATAGCAAATACATAAGTACACCTTGGCCATATGCAGACATAATAAGGGATGAATGCATCATAAAATATATCACAATGGTATAATATGACTAATAAAATCATGTATTTCACAGTGTCATATCAGATATCTGCTTTCTAATGTGATAACTGCATTTCCAAACAGTAAATTGTTAATGTCATGCAGTACTGAAGTTAAAATATCTTATAAATACTATCCTGTAAAAAAATCCAACATTTGTTTTGGCATATTGAACCAACACACAAGTGATCTGATGTACGTATTTCCTAATGCAATAACCAACAGCAGGTATGTAGGCTTGATATGAAACTTAAGATATGCCTGCTCAAGATGATAAAAAGTGAAGGCCTGAAAATCCTTTTGTGTCTTGCATTCAGACCTGAAGCATATTTACCATGTGCATGTCTGACGTGAGTTAATCTCTCCTGATGTGTCTCACAGTTTTCTGCTATCTTTGCTGCAGCTGTACAGCACAAAAAGAAGAAATAGGTATATGAAAGCATAACGAATAAGTGCATTGGCTGGCCAATCATAGACAGGTGATGGGTCAGTATATTTACACAATGAAGGGTATTTGCATTCCTAAATCCATCCCCCCATCAGCTCAGAAGGTCCCATTTTCACTTATTCATTTGACTGCAGTGCTGATGACATTGCTTCCCAGTGCCTGCTTTTCCAAGCCTTAGCCTTATACTGAGACCAGGTATATTCCCCCATGCAGTAGCTTCTGGCTGTAGCACTTTAGGAGGAATAGCACAAACATCCTGAACTCCCAAACACTCTACCTACCTTTGCGCTCTACATGGAACACCATCCCTACCATTGCCAGCCATGTCTGCAACACTCAGGCTAGAAATATGGGTATCAGTTTGTTCCCTTTTCAGATAGCCTATGTAACAGCTTGTGCATAAAGATGCACAGACTTGCCAACTGCATTTTGGCAATTGAAACTACAGCAATGGCTTTCCAGATACATTGGCACTGATTCTATGTTAGAAATGGCAGTGAGATTTGTCCATATATGTGATTCTCAAACTATTGATACATGTTTCAATGTTAAACACTGATATGGTTTATGGTGTTATAATCATGGTTGTTTGGAGGGAAAAATGGTATGGCTTTCACATATTGGCATACTGGGGGTTAGACACTGCTAATTGTTGGAGTGTATAGACCACCAAAATAAAGTGCAGATGAACTAGATGAATTCATATATGTCTTGCATGAAACATAGGAAGGAAGAATAATATTAGCTGGGGGCTTAAATTTACCAGAAGCAGACTGTAATAATATAGTAGTAATCAACAATGTCGGTGTGGTATATTGAAGATTTACCCACAGTTGGTGTGGTTTAATCATGAGGGTGAAGCCCAAGTGATTAAAGAAAGGCAACCATGGGTACATTTCAATATACCACAACCACTGAGTCAGTTATTGCTATTATACAATGACATTATTTAAGAAAAAAAAAGGTTACTTTTCTTAAATAATGTCTTTGTATAATGCCAAATTACTGTTCTTCCATGGGTGGTGGTATATTGCTGCCTTGTTTTGATGTACTGCGCATGCTTATGGGACTTGTGCTCCAACACTTACACAGTACATCAGGGCTGTGAAGAGGTAGCAACGGAGAAAGGAAGATCTCTGTTGCTTCTTCTTCTTCTTCTTTGTTATAATCAAACAAACAAAAAAAAAGAAGAACCTGGGATACTTTTTATGTTAGGGAGGCAGACAAAATAAAAGGATAATCAAGTAAGTTTTTTAAGTTTTGTAGAACATACCTGATTATCCTTTTATTTCTGTCTGTGCCATTTCCCAAACATAAAATGTCTTCTGTTTTCATTTTGTATTAAAAAAAAGTAAAAAAAAAAAAAATACGAGATATACTAATGGGAAAAAGAATGGGCGACTGGACCTTTTCAAGGAACAATAATTGCTTCAGATTGTAAAAAAAAAACTACCAGGGGATGGAACATGCTAGACACTGTGTTCCCAAAGAAATTACAGTAACTTCAAGTTTTACCACCATTGATGTGCAGTGATCATGGGGTTATAAAGGTTAATTTGTTGCTAGATAATTCTGCCAAACTGAAATGTAAGCCAATGCACAGAAGGTTAATTGCAGATTATATGGAAGCAAAACAGTCACTATTTAAAACTAACTGGAATAAGGTGTTCAGTGGAAAACTGCAAATGGAATGTGAAAAGTTTTGAAAGATAAATTGTTTGAGTGGAAAAAATAAAAAAAAAGTTTGACATCAGGATCTAGGCATACAAGGTCAGGCAAATATATTTCCATAAGAACAAGATATCTGATTAAGTTGAGAGACAAAAAAATGTAAGAAATGGAAGAGAGGTTGAACTCCAACTTTGACAACTGAAATAAACAAGCTGGACAAACAGATTAAGCATAGTTTGAGACAAGAGCAAGAAAAAATTGAAGAAAATGTATATAAATATAAAATAAAATGTTTTCTGTTTTCATTTTGTATTAAAAAAAAAGTAAAAAAAAAAAAAATACGAGATATACTAATGAGAAAAAGAATGGGCGACTGGACCTTTTCCCGTTGGTATATTCTGAGATTTACAGAGGGCACGCTGGTTGGGCTAGCCAATCAACATGCTCGTTTTTGAATGCTAATGGCCAGTCATTGTATAATATAGCAATAACCAATGATGTTGGTGTGTCTTGCATGAAACATAGGAAGGAAGAATAATATTAGCTGGGGACTTAAATTTACCAGAAGCAGACTGTAATAATATAGTAGTAATCAACAATGTCGGTGTGGTATATTGAAGATTTACCCACTGTTGGTGTGGTTTAATCATGATGGCGAAGCCCTCATGATTAAATAAAGCCAACCGTGGGAAAATTTCAATATACCGCAAACACTGAGTCAGTTATTGCTATTATACAATGACATTATTTAAGAAAAAAAATACTTACTTTTCTTAAATAATGTCTTTGTATAATGGTTTATTACTGCTCTTCTGCAGCTGGTGGTATATTTTTGATGTACTGCGCATGCGTATGGGACTTGTCCTCCAACGCTTACGTAGTACATCAGGGCTGTGAAGAGGTAGCAACGGAGAAAGGAAGATCTCCATTTCTTCTTCTTATTTGTTATAATTAATGAAAAAAAAAAAAAAGAGCCCAGGAGATTTTTTATGTCAGGGAGAGTCAGGACAAAATAAAAGGATAATCAGGTAACTTTTTAAGTTTTGTAGAACATTCTGGATTATCCTTTTATTTCTGTCTGTGCCATCTTCCAAATGTAAAATGTCTTCCGTTTTTGTTTTGTATTAAAAAAAAAGTAAAAAAAAAAAATACAAGATATACTAACGGGAAAAAGTCTGGGTGACCAGAGCTTTCCCGTTGGTATATTCTCAGATTTACAATGTGCATGCTGGTTGGGCTGGCCAATCATAGTGCTAATTTTTTAATGCTAATGGCCAGTCATTGTATAATATTGATTCTACAACATTAGTAAGGAAATAATTTGCAGTGCATATCAAAGAACAATAATTGCTTCAGATTGTAAAAAAAACTACCAGGGGATGGAACATGCTAGACACTGTGTTCCCAAAGAAATTACAGTAACTTCAAGTTTTACCACCATTGATGTGCAGTGATCATGGGGTTATAAAGGTTAATTTGTTGCTAGATAATTCTGCCAAACTGAAATGTAAGCCAATGCACAGAAGGTTAATTGCAGATTATATGGAAGCAAAACAGTCACTATTTAAAACTAACTGGAATAAGGTGTTCAGTGGAAAACTGCAAATGGAATGTGAAAAGTTTTGAAAGATAAATTGTTTGAGTGGAAAAAATAAAAAAAAATGTTTAACATCAGGATCTAGGCATACAAGGTCAGGCAAATATATTTCCATAAGAACAAGATATCTGATTAAGTTGAGAGACAAAAAAATGTAAGAAATGGAAGAGAGGTTGAACTCCAACTTTGACAACTGAAATAAACAAGCTGGACAAACAGATTAAGCATAGTTTGAGACAAGAGCAAGAAAAAATTGAAGAAAATGTATATAAATATATTGAGCATAATAGGAAATCTTTTTATAGATTCATAAGATGTGGAAGGAGTAAAGACATACAAATTGATAAACTGTGCAGATTCAAAAATGTATTCTCAGACACAACAGATTATAGATATATTTACAAAATGTTATGCAAAACAGTTTGGCTCCACAAAAGGGGTGGTAAGTTGTCCTAGTGACATACAGGTAACCCCAGATACTGGAATCAAATTATATTATATTTAAAAAGAACTGCACAAACTGGATCCAAACAAAGCACAGGGAGAAGACAGAATTAGTAACAATGAACTGAGAACACTTCAGCAATAACTTACAGTGCCATTATATTTAATATTCACTAGATCATATAAATATGGGGAGATTCCTCAAGATTGGAGACATGCGCTTATTAAACCTGTTTTTAAGGGAAAGGAGAGTAGGACAAACCCAAAGTCATACAGACCCTTAAGTCTACTTTCATGTTGTAGAAAAATAATGGAGAAGGTAATATTGGATAAGTCATTGTCAGAACTGGAGAGATTGGGACTTGAAACCACATATCAGCATGCATGTGTTGAAAACAGATCTATTACTACCTGTAACATGATGTTCTATAACAATATAATAACAGCTATGAATGAAAAATTGTGCTGTGATGTAATTTATATAGATTTAACTTCAGCATTGACAGGGCCATATACATAATACTGATGAATAAATTAGTACAACTAGGTATTGATGTAATCTTAATAAGATGGATAGCTGCATGGCTTACAAATAGGACATGTCAAATATCATACAGCAACTGAACAGACAAAATGATTGGCTACAGTCAGGGTGTCCTACTGGGCTCTGTGCTAGGTGCTTACTTGTTTAGATTGTATCTTTCTGACCTAACTTTTTCATCTGAGGTGTTCTACAGTCTATATGCAGATGACCTGAAATTTGTTAAACCGATTACATGTGTTACATATAAGGCATGTCTGCAACATAACTTGACTAAATTGACCATTTGGGCACAGGAGATTTGGAAGGCATACATTGAAAGGTGAATATTTAATACGGCAGACAGTGATTGAAGCTGTAGACTCATTTAAGGACCTGGGTATATGGGTAGATTCAGCTATTAGTTTTTCTAATCATATCAACCAATTGTTTAATGATAGTTATAAAACTATAAGTTGTATAAAAAGATTTATAAAGTCTAGGAAGTCAAAAATAATGAAGTCATTGTTTGTTAGTTACATTAAACCCAAACTTCAGTATAGAATAGCAATATGTAAACAATATAAGAAAACAAGCATGAGTAAACTGGAAAGAGTACAACAGAAATATACCAATGGTATCCATGGATGTGAAAATTTAAGTTATGAAAGACTAAAATAGCTGAACTTGTACAGTGTCTCATATAGATATCTAACAGGAGAGCTTATTCAGGTATATAGGGCATTTAGTGACAACTACCTCTGGGAATGTTTGGGGTTAACAAAAAGTACTAGAGAATCATAAGACAACTTATGTAGAAGATTCTACAGGAATGAGAAGTGTGCTAATTGGTTCTCTGACAGAGTAGCTGATGCATGGAACAAACTACCAAATTACATTAAAGCAAGTACTAGTTTAGATATTTTTAAGAGCAGGCTGGATACTTATTATGGGAACAAGAGTTTTGGTATATTGGCAAGCTAAAAGTGCATTAATTACCATGCTTGAAATATCTGTATGTATGTATGTAAGATTGAGTAATACTACTTGAGAATTGAGCCCAAGAGAAAAGAAAAGGATAAAATGTTAAACTTTGCTCATTAACTCTCTCTGCCACAGAAGAACTTATGTGTAAACATGGTAATCAGTGACATAATAATTTAAGACTGAAAGTAGAAATTCTCAAGAGATGCCTATATGTTTGTGACTTAGTCATTCAACTGCATTTCTATGTAAAATATATGTCTATGTGTATGTTTGTAAATAAATCTCAGATGTATGCAGTAGTATGATCTGATTTTTGACGTAGTGGGTTCTGTTCGCACTACAGAAGACAGCCTCCACACTTCATAACACATACTGCCATAATTATGGTATACTTATGGTATGTGATAACTCAATAATTAGAACAAAATGTTGTGCGTATCATACCTATGTAGGCACATTCTAGATTAAATGTCATCATTGTCATGTTTAATATAATTTACACAAATTACATTGGGCTTCGATTGCAAGCAGTAATGACACATTTCTTACAATAAGCATAATTATGATACTCATGTATTTTACTGTGACAATCCTAATAAAAATGTTATGAGAAATGGCTTTCCAATCCCCTCTGTAAAAGTATCTATCAACTGGATTTGAACTGTGTATTTTAACATCACTGCACTTACACCTTGTACCATAGGAAAAGTTAATTGACAAGCTGAATTTAATCACTGATTACTATCCAGAGTGCTGATTGGGATGCACTGATGACAGGCTTGTTTGCACTACAGAAGGCAGCATAGATTCAATTTTTCACTTTTTCCTAAGGCAGTGAACCATGTTTGTGGGCTAACAAGCAGAGTGCACATTCAAAAGGCATTAGAAAAAACATAACCGAGAAAAAAATCTATCAAGAAAATGAATTCAATGAATGGGTACACCTAGCAATGACCAGAGCAAGAAGTGCATTACAATGACACATTCTTCCTTCTTACATGTCCTTGATACATCAAAAATGTAATTTCCAGCACACATTACCAGACTTGTAGTTAATGCTAAATAATGCAAAAGTGGACAGACAACACCTCACATGCTGTTAGCAATACTGAGAATAGTTGATATTTAAACAACACAATGATATAACAAATTATATGTAAATATGTATTCAAACCCAACCCTGTAAAATTATCAGTTACCTAGATTCAGTCCCTACATCAACTGTCCTTTTTTCTCTAAGTTCATTTCACTTACACCTTGTGCAACAGAGAATGCAACCTGACATGTTTATTTTCTTCACGGAGTATTATTCAGAGTGCTGATGCTCACACACCAGTGCCAGGCTTGTTTGCACTACAAAAAGCATCCCAAATTAATGCTTTTACTTTTTTCCCTAGTCAGGGAAAATCACTGCTAATCCAAAGTGTGCAATAACAAACAGCATGCAAACGGTGAATAGAAAATCAAAAAGGCTATGGAAGTAGAGGAAACATTATGAAACAAGTAGTTAAAATGTAGAGTTATGCTGTTTACTCAATTTTGTTGCATTTTATTATGAACATATGTTCATTAAACATCATTATGTTCATATAAAACGTCATCTCTGGATTAGAACCTCAGGACACCAGGGCTTTCACAAGATACACTTGAAATTCTTATCATATGGCCATACACATTATACTGTGAAGAAAAAAAGGTTACATATACTCAATATCTGACATAGTATCAGTTGACATTAGAGGTGGAATAGAACTAAATCCTCATATTTGTCCTGTGTAATTTGCAGTTAGATGTGTGGATTGCTGTGATACTAGAAATGTGGAAGGGAGTCTTTCCTCACACAATATAAAATAAAAAATTCAACATTCCACATCTCTGCTTTTCTTTACATTGTGAACATAATTCCAGTATCTATGCTTCTCTAACAAGACTGCTATGTGCTTTGTCTTGCAGCTGATATATGTTTCAGTGAGTAACCTAGTTCCTTAGAATTGCAGATGCAATTGTATTCAGAAGCAGAAACGTTTGTCATAAACAATTCATATATATGTTAGGAATTTTGCTCTCCTAAGTCAGTCAATGTTAGCCATAAAATTTCATGTAAGTCTTTTCTCCCTGTCACACCATCAGTAAGTGTAGATCAAAGAGGACTGACTGTGAAAAAATTATTGATACTGCAGCCAGACTAATCATTCACACTTGCAAGCACTTAGCAGGTAACACTTGCCAATGCTCATCTTAGCAGAAGTAAGGCATATGTATGCAATTGTGTAGGTCCTTAAACTAATGATTCTCTGCACTTAGTGCAGATTTTGGAATTCATGAATGCTATTGAGTTCATACCTTACTTACATATTCACAGTACTCATAGGGCTGAATCTGCACTATATTGCGGTAACTGGGTAGGCAAGGAAATTGTATCTTGGTAGGGTAGACTGTTTATCCAGAGAGCTGCATGCTGCTAATTGCTTGCTAAACCTATTTCTAGTGTCACAAATAACTTGATGCAAAGGTGTATTGCTGCTATTTACAAAATGCTGTATTTAAACTTTACTGATGGTTTGCATTTCACAATACACCCATAGTTTTAGTGTATGCATTGTTTGCCTGTTTCTGGTAGCATAGGCATATATATTAGTTATTTGCCCATTATGAATGTTTGTGAATAATGTTACATGATATTGTGAAACATTTTATGCCCATATGGCAAGTTATTGCAGAAAACTCTTGTATCACTTACTAGCAAGCTCCAGGGTTTGATGTTTGCAGACCACAATGTGTTAAGCCTGTGATATATAACTGACTGCCCTCCACATAAGTGGACATCCAAGAATACTTTTATGTAACTGTAATGAAAGAGTGTACATTGATTAGATTAATGCTGCTATGAACTACTCAGTTACACACCTGCTGTCCTCCTTACATAACACATACACTTGTTTTTCATTCTATTTCCTACCTTTTTGGGGGGTATATATTTACTTCAGTGTACTAATATGGAGCTTTATTTTTAAATAATTTTGTATGTGATGGATGCTTTTATCCATAAATAGTTTGTTAACAATTACTTGTGTCTTCATTGTGTATTATATGTTTCTTTTGTTTTTCAAATCATACAGCACTATGGTGCCCAAGTCATCTGCATACTGTAAAATGCTAAACAGTGCTCCAAAGAATGAAGTTATCATCCAGGCACTAAGTCAACATGGCTCCTTCTTCTTAGAAAGAGGCAGAAGTGACAAGTATTCCTGTGACCATATCTGGAAGCAGATGTTCAGCTATGTAAATGGCATCAGAGCCCTCATCCATACATATTAATAAATCTGACATAGGGACAATGTCCTAATAAATATGTGATATGTGAGGTATGTGAAACTGGTCAGGAATAAATGGCTTTCTTTGGGGGGGGGGGGCAACTAACAAACCACCAGTGACTGAACCTGAGAAGTTCCTGTCCGGTGTCAGATATCACCATCACCTCCACAGAGGATTCACACAGATTCATTGATGTTGGTTCTGACACGGAGGACAACACCAGTCTGTATACTGCAGAACTTTCAAGTAAGCAACACCATTCAATCATTTGCACTCTCACTTCTTTGGTATTAGACTTGCCCTCAGGTATTCTTCCCACCACCACCATCCTGTGCCAGTGGTGATGACTGTGTACTCCCCTTTGCATATTTTTCATTTACTTACAGTTGTAAATATGTGTTGGAAAGTGAAATGCTTGATGTACATTATTGTGCAAAGTCCATAAGTGGTCATTGCAGGAATCACAGTTATATGGTATTATGACATTACTATACATATGAAAATGTCTCCTCTTAAGGACATATAACCACTTGCATATGGGACTAAGCAAATTGCTACTTTTTTTTTTTAACAGGTTCCACACTTACCTTGACCGTCTCAAGAGAGAGGAAGAGGTTGCATATTTACTATATTGTTTCCCTGTTTACCTGGTTTTGTTCTGCAATTTTCTGTGTCATGCAGTCTATAGTAGGTCAAACAGGGTGTAAAAACCCTTCTTCTTCTTGGCTGAGGAATGGCAGCAACAGCACTTTTAATTAAAGCCTGTTTCACATACAGGTTTATAATGAAAGCAGCAACTGCTAACATGTTTTTTTCTAAGAGTAGTCATGGCTGGAATCCAAAGAGTTTTTGGATTTCAGGGCAAAAGGCTACACTGAGTATCCACAATTGCTTTATTTGTTCCTAAATAGCTATGCAATGTTGGATTGATTAATTAGCATCTAATTCAGCTGCTTATGCTTTCATTAGCTTATTCTGCCATTTACCTTTGCGTGGCTGCTTGTGGCAGCTCTACACTAAGTGTAGAGCTGTTTAATGAATACAAAATAGCATGCTATCATGTGCGTGGTGTGCCACATAGTATACACAAAAGCTGCACTTAGTGTAGCATTGATGAATCCATGCCAGTCTGTCACATTCAATGTATAACACAATCCACTGGTCTTAAAAGGTGAAGAGTAGTACAGTACTCTGTCAGTTATCTGTCCTGTTCTTTCTGTAGCAACTTTAAGCAAAACGTATGTGTAATAAAATTAAGTAATTACAGGCGACAAGGCTTTACTTAGATATACTCTTGGTAAATTACTGTGTCCATTTTTCTTTATATAAAGAGCATAATGTTTAGACTAATTAAATGAATGGGCTGCATCACAAATGATATATGACTGATACAAAACAAAAATGAAATTAGTGGAGAGGGAGAGATGTAAGAGGGGAAACTTGGAGGCACACTTCAAGAAGCTGTTTCAGTTTAATACAGTGAAGAGGTGAGCATTTCATATTTTTGGGGGGATAAATTCCCTCCATTAAAATGGAAGGAGGTTAAAACTGGCCTGATGCTATAGACCCACTTACTCAAACCATTGGTAAGGCTGACTGGTTGGAATAGGATGACAAGGCAGATGGCCAGCTCTTCTATCTGTGACATCACTAAACTAGCCACGTCCTAAGGTAGAAACTTTGATTGTCGGCCATAAGAATGATATCTCCAAGAGCCACACACACAACTCCTTGAGAGACTCCCTCACTCTTCAGTGCTACTAATGAGTTAATGCTGAGTTCAACTTCCTGAGGACCCACCTAATGAGACATTTATACCAGTGTTACTCACAGGTATCAGTTGAAGGATCCAAGGTTTGGTCAAGTCTGGATGATAGAATAATATCTTGAGGATTGTACAGTACCAAGAGGGGAGAAAATTAAAAAAAATGGAGGTGCATAGAGCCAAGAAGAGAGTGAATCCTACAAGAAGATGTCTGCTTTTATGAGTATTTTTTTCTACTGTGCTTACAACTGATAACCAGTGCGGCATTACCTTATGGTGTGATTGGCCATTTGTTGCTTTGTTAAGTTAAAATCTGTATATTATACCATTCCAGCAATCCCAGGCTGAAGGGATGCAAAGAAATTTCAATTTTCATTGTGCTCTGCTTATGCGTTATTGTGAAAGCAGTGTGTACTAGTCATTTTATTTTTTTTGGGGGGTGTGTGTAGCTGTTCAAAAGAAGCCATGTAAGGACCATCAGTCTGGTAAATGGAAGAGATGTCTACCAAGTATGTTAAGAGCTCTTTCTCTTTCCAAAAAGATTGGTACAAATTAATGAAAGTTTTCACCAATCCAGATACCCTATCATCCTTAAACATTTGTTTGGCAGAATAATAAAAACATATTGCTGGATGCATAGTTCTTGAGCCAGCTTAACAAAGTTTTAGATTGACATTATTCAAAGGCTTTGTAAAAGTGGCAGTCACTGTGCTGGCTGTTAGAGTGTGGGGGTGTAGTAAGGAATAGATTTGTTGACCAAAGGGGTGAATGTAGTTATTCCACTCTATTAGTAAGTGAAGTGATGAGTAATTGTCCAAGTGGTGCAAAACTGAGTGTGATGCAAATAGAGTTATATCTTGTTGCCTGTAATTATGGAAGTCTGTAGAGTTAAGTATAGTCTATAATACTGGATGGAGAAACTTGCGTTTTTGTGTGTTTAACTTTAGACCAGAGTCTTTGATCCAGTTTTAAATACAGTTGAATGCAATCTGATGCAAATGTTTCTAGAATAACCTGCATATTGTGTGATACTAGTTGTACAGCAGACTTGAAGCATCTCACTGGTGAATATGATAAGTAATAGAGGAACAAGGATTGAGCCCTGGGGGATGTCTAATTCAACAGACTGTCATTTGAGGAATATTTTGTCCATCTTTCCAAATGTGTGCATTAGGCAAAATAGTTTGCAAACCAGTTAGAAGCTGAAGTAGCAAGATGTTGTTTGGGTATTCTGTAAATTTAGAGGTTATGGCTGACCATGTCAAAAACTTTGGTCAAGAAAGCTGGTACCAGAATAACCATTTTCACTGAGGTGTTTCTGAAAAAGCATGCTGTGGATATACTAGGTGATAGCTGTGCATAAGATGCTGTATAACTAGTGGGGAAAACATTCTGTGAGGTTTCTGGATACTGGTGGAAGGATTGCAATAGATCTGTATTGACCTGCATCACTGTCAGAGATGCTGGGTGGACAGACTGGTATGACGAGGGAGATGATTTTTCTGAGCTATGATACAGAATCTAATTGCCTAGACATGGTAAGGCCTTGTTGTGTCTAATTATGGTGGCTTCCAAAAAAGTAAATACTAGAAAATGGAAATCAAAATCAAACCAACTATATTAGAAGGAGCGAATATAATAACAGAGATAAAACAACTGGAACTGAAATCTTTAGAAAATGGTAGGAACAAACTACACCGGAAAAATGGGAATTGTGGGAACAATACATACACGGGAGGAATGAGGTTTAAAAGAAGGTAATGTTTGACTGAAAATGATTGGGCAGATTATAAGTGATGTATAATGTTTGCAACTAGGAGTGTGTCGGTATGGTTTGTGATGTAAAATGCTTACAGTTAGGATTGTGTCAGTTTGATTTGTTTTCATTAATATAAATGTATGATTGCTTATGTCATAACTGATGGTTTAATAAAGATGTTTCTTGTTCAAAAAAGGGTAGGAATTGAACAATGTATGTAATGTTGCTTAGGTTATATGATATATAGCTATGTATGTTAAGTATAATGTTTGTTAATTTAATACAATTTGATTACTTTTGTATAAATGTAAATATTTGCCTGTGTCACAAGTGATGATTCAATAAAGGTGTTAAAAAGAAAAAGTGATATCTTTGCGGAAAGGTAATATGAGGTCAGATTTCCAGGACTGAGGGATAGCGCCTTCTTCAACTGATCTATTTATTAAAATTGGGATAGGATAGACTTCAGCTTCAGTGGAAGGCTTGAGGAATTGGGACAGTATATTGCCAGGGGAATGGAGGATGTTTTGAGCATTTATGTCATTTTACAGATTGTTATATTCAGTACTTTTTAGAAGCAGGTTGTTTCCTTGGTGGAGTGTCTTCATATAGCGGGAACTATTAGATGGGCAGTCTTTGTCAGTCCTAACTCACACTAAAACACATAGGTAGGGGGAATGTTGGCAGATCTTTGTTGCAACTTCTGGAAGGGACACTGCTGGGAAGGGTTAGAGGTAGGAGATGTGCCAGTGGAGATAACAGAGTTCATGGCGTTCGCAAA
Organism: Protopterus annectens; assembly: GCF_019279795.1. Classification (NCBI taxonomy): domain Eukaryota; kingdom Metazoa; phylum Chordata; order Ceratodontiformes; family Protopteridae; genus Protopterus; species Protopterus annectens. The sequence goes on along the minus strand of NC_056728.1, from coordinate 1,644,462,878 downwards.
TTTTCTGAGTTATGATAGTGGGCATTTTTTCTGAAATGTATATATATTTTTTTAGGGTTCCTATCACGTAGTCGAACTTTTACAAGTTTGAACCTCATATGGTCGAGACCATAAGTTTGAATTTGTAAAAGTTCGAGCATTTGAATGGAAACTCCATAAGCAGAGGTTTCCATTTTGTTCAATGGGGTGCAATCTCAGAGTTGGTATATTTAAGTACCGGGGGTGTGGAGGGCGCACCCCTGCATATGGGTGGTGCAGGGGGGCTTGCACCCCTGCTTAAAACAGTTTATTTTGTTTTCCATTTTTTTTTTTTTATCCATAGTCGAAATTTTGTAACTTCAAACATAATGGTTCGAACATTATGTGTTCAAAGTTATAAGATGTCGACTATGTGATATAGACCATTTTTTTTTTACTGTTTTTGAAATTGTTTCCTTGTCATATGAAGGATATTGATCAAGAGTGCAGAAACTTAAAGTATCTGCATTTATCTTTATAAATAATCAGAGTGTTTAAAAACTAAAAGTATTATATTCTAGCCTGTCAATGGTTTATATACAGGAATGATAGTGGGTAAGCGTTAGTCAAACTCGCTAGCTTAGGGTGCCATAACATTGGAAATGTCAACTCGGTGCCAGTAGCAGTACTGACATGATGTGTAGTCCAAATGTGGTAATTAGTAAATAATGTTTGAGAAAAAATGAGCTAAAAAATCTGACATGAGCTAGGAAATTGCAGGCAGAGGACAGGATCACCAGTAAGGAATGCTGGCATAGTATGAGTAAACCAAACAGCCTAACTCAAGGATGTGCATTTAAATTGTAGTCTACAGATTTAAACTTAGCTGACTGGTACTAGCTGGTCTTGGGGAAGTCTGGTTAGAGACAGAGGCACTGAAGTTCACCAAGAAGGTATATTTTTATTTATTTAACATTTGTTTACTGGGAAAGTCCGACTTGGAACGAGAAAATTTTCAGCAGAGACCCAGGGAGAAATGCCCCAGATGCATGTCTTTGTATCTGTATTAAAACAGCCAAAATAACTGTGTTAAAACAGCCAGAAAGAAGTAAAAATAGTTACTTTAAGTGCATACTTCCAATTACAACTGGTCAGGGGAGGTTTTATTTGAACCAAGAGCACTGGATTGCTGCCATAAAGTATGTCGTGTTAGAAAAAAATGGCAAAAGAAGTACATATGAACAGAACAACACACAGTAAATAAATGCAGGTAAAACCAAGTACAACAGCTTTGTCCATGTATTGTGGCACTGAGTCACAGAACAGGATACCCTAGAAACACAACATATGAACAGGGTGCTGCTTCTCACAGTCTAACTAAGATACACAAAGGTATCAGGGAAATCAAACTCATCCATAGTCCATGAATATTTAATATAATATACTGTGTAATTGAAAACACACTTGTGTGGTTTGATAAACTATGAAAAAAAGACATGAGGCTATTTTTTAAACATGTTTGCTAAATTATCACTTGTGACAGAGGGAAACTTAAGATTTATATAAAAGTAATCGTCATATTAACAAGTTTGCATTTACAAACAGTAAATTATTGTCATAGATCGTACAAGTTTAGCAACTTTACATAAATTATTCAGTTCAGTTCCTGCCTTTTCTTAAACCTCCTTCCTCCTCCAAAACATTTTCTGCAGGTATTGTTCCCGCAATTTACATGTTTTTGTATGCAATTTATTCCTACCCCTTCTAAAAATCCCACTTCCTGTTCTTTTATCTCTGTTACAATATTCACTACTTCAGTTATACTTGGTTTATATATTGGTTGCCATTTTCTAGTAATTGTTTTTTTTTAAGCAGCCACCAGAATTAAACTTACCAAGGCCTTACTGTGTCTAGGCAATTCAGATCCTGAATCCCAGCTCAAAAAATCATTTAATTAGTTGCAGTCATTTGCTCGCCTAATATTCCTGACAGAGTACTCTGTGGTAATTTTTAAAGTCTGCCAACGCATTACACTCCCAAAACTATGTTCCCAGTTGCTTCTTTCATCCCCATTATACCTCCAAAATTTTCCATCTACCCGGTGAAAAATTCTTTGGAGTCTGCTTGAGATATAAAAGTATCTATGCAAACACTTCCAGGCAAATTTCCCAAATCTTCTATATATTTTTTTTTTTTGCATATTTTGGAGTCATACACGTCCTCCCATTTTTTTCTTTGTGAATTGCATATCTAATCTCTCTTCCCAATCTTTTCTGACTTCTTCTGATTGATTCCTATGGTTATCATGCAATATTTTATATGCTCTACTAATTATTATAGATTCACAGGTTCATAGACTGTTAATAGGCTAACAGGTCACTCAGGGGTTCTTTGTAAGCCTTGCCAAGTTATCCTGAAAGAATAAAGATGTTCTGTATTCAAATAGGACATTGAGGGGCAGGCATTTATAAGCTATCTCTGTCCATAAGGGGCATGGGTACCGGGCCTGGTGTAAATTTCCTATTCCTTATCCACTTGCTTAGGTTGTGCTTAAACTGGGTAATAGATGAACTCAGCTTCACATGGAAGGGAAGCCTATTCCCTAGGAGGGGCAGTCTCTGGGACACATATCTGTCTCTACAACATATTCTGTTTAAGTCACGGACAAAATTCAGGTCTCTAGACCTTGTATTTCTGGTACTTTTTGACTTACAAATATGTAGGAGATTCGTAAGTGTGGGGTTTGCATTTGCTTTGTAAGACAGGCATAGATTACCCCTTGGCAATCTATAGGAGATTGAGTAGAGGGAAAGGGCTTTAAGGTGCTCTGCATAAGGCAAGTTTGCTACATCTTGTATTCTTTTTGTAGGGAACCTTTGAGGTCACTCTAGTTGCTGCATATGCCTGGTCAGTTACATACCAAAGAGAGCAGTGCACTCTGTGATTGGTCTGATAATGGTAGAGTACAGTGAGATAAAGACCTTATTTATAAGTTGCACAACATAAAAGGATTTCCTCACCATTGTGGCCACATGGTAGTTGAAAATAAGGCTATTGTCTACATGCGTACCCAGATCCCTGACCACTGGATTGACTCTTAGGGGTGTATATTCAACATGGTAATTAGCCTGGATGGTTTATTTCCCATAGGGTATAATTATGCATTTCTTAGCACTGATTTTAAGACCATGGCTTTGGTACCATTTGTTAATCAGAGATAGACCTGCTTGAAGAATGCTAGTGTCTGCAGGGGAATTGATGATAACCCCAGCTTGCAATCATCTGCAAAATTAGTCAGCCACAAACCTTCAGCATTTGCTTCCATTTCAGAGAAATAGTTGCCAAAAAGGAGCAGGCCCAGTACTGAGTCCAAGGGGACTCTGCTAGTGACTGGCCTCTTTGTGGAGGTGGCCTCACCTATTTTGACCTCCTGGATACTATCAATGAGCCAGTTGGGTATCCAGTGAGTGACAAAAGGATTTATACCTAAATTAGTGAGCTTGTCTATAATGTCTGAGAGGAGTATTGTATCAAAAGCCTTGGCAGGTCGAGATAAGCTCTGTGCATAGTCTTACCTTCATCCAGTGCTTTTGTGACCCTCTCCTGGTAGAAAAATAGACCAACTGTTCCAGGATGTTGGCATTAACAAAGTTTAGGAATTGCTGGGCTTGTGCATTAGAAGTGGTGTAGGATTCCCAATCTATACAGGGGTAGTTGAGATCCCTCATGAATATTGGATTGGACTGAATGGTGAGGGGCTCTAGTACACTGAGACAGGTAGTATGGGTTTCCTGGGACATCCCTTTTTAACAGTAGCTACTGCTCTAGATTCAATTAAAAACTTTCATTTAGGATTCCAGTATCCCTTTCTCTTTGTCTGTACTCTGATATCAATAACTAGCCTGCAATCCCAATCTAGACAGATCTAGAGAGATGAGGCTATTGATAAATACATTAGAGGCAACATAAATGAGTCCGCTGTGCCTACACTACTATTTTATTTTTATTTATTTATTTATTTATGTACAATTTGTTGACCAGGTTATTCACATTAGGTCAACTGCTTCTTCTCATGAGATGCCTGAGGTCGTACCGACTAAGGTAAATTTGGCCAGGGCCACTGGAGAATTTCTGTCTCTCTTTTTGATAAGTGCCATCGCATCTTTTACCTCCACCTGAGCTATCACCATCTCAGGCAACTCAGATTTAATGACAAAGGCAAAGGAGCTCAACATTAAGTTTCACACACAGCTGGTACCAAATTACTAATACCTGCTAGCCCTAACCCTGCCCATGCACTTAATCCCAGCCCTACACCTTTCTACAAAAAAACCCTACCATAACACTACCACTTCATAAGACACTCAGGCACACACCACAGACAACATTCCACACTCGCAATACTAAAGTTATGCCCTAACCTAACCCTTACTCTAAGCATATCCCCAAACACCCCTACGCCCACCCCACCCCCAAACACACACATGCATACACATATGCATATACACACACACACACACACACACACACACACACACACACACACACACACACACACACACACACTCTCTCTCTCACACACACACACACACACACACACACACACACACACACACACACACACACACACACACACACACACTTACTTTCCACTCTGGTTAATCGAGTGATAGTGATGCCTAGATAGACTGATAGATTTATAAATACACATACGTTTAAGTAGATAGCTTTACTACATGCATTCAGTGACCAGCTGATCAGGTTCTAACTGCCTGAATGCACCTTGCATTTCCAGATAAATCATATCGCTAAGGTGGAGCACTGCAGGATTGCTGTTTGTGTGAGGCCACTTCTACATTTTATTAGACAGTTTTTTTGCTTGTCTTACTGTTGTGTGGCCATTAATTTAATATATAAAACTAGGGGTGGCGTGCAAAAAAAATCTTATTTCAGTTTAAGTAACTTTAGCTCTGAATTAGTTCTCAACTAGTTGTGATCAAGTACTCAGATTTCAAACAACTGTGCATTGACCATTCGTTAGGGAAGCATTTATAGTGCAAAATTTTAAACAACAAAGGATGGAAACACTTAACATTCAAATTATTTAAATGTATCACTACTAAACAGTATTACCACAAAGCAAAATGAATGCAAGGACAAGCCCCCTCCATTTTCCGACAGTATGAGCATGAATCATCTCCTCTTCAGTATTCTCGCATCACTAATGTCCTTACAAGAGTTTACTAACATTCATGTTTGCTCATTGCTGAGTCAGTCACACTGGCTAGTTTTGTTGGACTTCAGCATCTGGCTGATGAGGAGTCAGTGGCTTTTAGTAATGCATTTCAGGTCAGGTCATTAACACTGTAGCCTGTGATAAAGGACATGCAGTAAGTGTTCCAACTGGATGTAGCATTTTTTGACACATTTTTGCAACCTGTATCCCACGCTCAGGTGCTTGCTGCCTTGCGGTTCCCCTTTATACAAATCCCTGATGTGGAGGTGGAGTTTATGAGTTTACATTTAGGTTTAAGTCAAGATCTGTGCTGTCCACTAGCTCCTAACTGGAGCCAGTGATGTTGATCATGAGTCATTACACAAACTAATAACTAAGCCTTGATCAGCACTCTGGATTATTTCATACCCCCTAATGCACACCCTGTCTCCATAGGCACAGTGAGCCTTGAGCTAACCTTGAGCTCCACAGCCTTTAGAAAAATGCATAAAGGATGTAATGCATTTGAAGTGGGATGTCTGTAGGATTTATTTTGTTTTGATCATCTTTATGCTTGTTACAAGTGTGAACCTTCTGGTGAAATACCATGCCCCTTTCCTGTGAAATCTCACCTGCTGCATTTCAGCTAGATATGCCCTTTTAAGTGGAAGATTGGCTCTATAGTCAGTCCTTCCTTTCCTCCTGGAGGACCTTTCCATTTTCTGATTGTGGATCACCTACTTGATTCTTTGCAAATAAGGCTAACTCTGTCAGGAAGGAGACTCGTTACAGTGCTTCTATGGTTATTACAGCAGTCCATAGTTAAAGGATTGTTGACTGACTTGGTTTAAATTTCGGATTTCTAATCATGGGATATTTCTGGCCTTGCTTGTAAGTATATACTTGAAATTGTAAATCTTTGGTCATTTTCCAACTAGTCTCATTTGTCCTTTTTGAACTTTGCAGTTTAGTTTTTTTACAGTTTGTCAAAGGAAATTGTGATGACTTTAGTCCTTAAGAAATCATCTTTAAAGCTAGACTTTCTTGAAGAGTACCTACTCCCTTATCTGTAATCTACCGTTTACAGGAAAGGTTACAGAGATAGTAGTTTATTAGCAGCTTAACTCTGTTTAAAGGGAACCTCCTTGATACCATGTAGCACTTAGACTGCTTTTGTAAGGGTGGCTATTGATATTCTAAAATGAGATGTCAGTGTTTCTGTTCTGTTTCTGTTCTGTTTTGGTATTTCAACAGAATTTGACATGGTAAAGTATGGGATCCAAATGGAACTGTAAAAGTCTTAATAGACCTATCTCTCAACTTCGATCTCCAGCTAGATAATACAAGGAAAAGGATTAACTCATTCCTCTTCTGGGCATTCAAAATCTCCCCTTTCATTCCAAGACCACCAGAACTACAGTAGGTAAAGGCATAGTACTCATACATCTGCTTAAAAAAAAAACTCCACACAAATTCAAACAATCACCCATAAAATCTACAAATTGATCACAGTATCCCCAAACATGAGCATCACTACAAAAACCTTAACGAAAGCAAGACTGCTTTCAGTAAAACACAAAAACTGACCTACTAAGCTCATAAGGCTCACAACTATTCATACTTCTAAACAACCGAACAATTTATCCTCTGCAAGTTAAAATAACAAGACTGCCCCCACTACAGCCTCAGAAGACAAAGTCACTTACTACCTTTATTACTTCCTTTGTATAGACCACTGTTTCTCTATATTGTGTCCTAAACTTTGAAAATTTGCCCAACCCCCCCCCCAAGTTCAAATAAACATCATCTTACCCAAATTTCTGGGCATAGTTAAAAGCTTATTGCCAGAAGCGTGTTTAATACCAATGCCATCTCTCCGGCCACATTACCTAATCTCTTCAAAACTTAATACTCTTATTCTAATGATCTCAACTACAACCATCTAAATTATACCTACTCCAGTTATCACCTTCACTTTCTTGAATATAACTGCATATCACAGTTGTGTGTGTGTGTGTGTGTGTGTGTGTGTGTGTGTGTGTGTGTGTGTGTGTGTGTGTGTGTGTGTATACATCTTGAATCTCATTGTACTGTTTTGATTACCTTGTCTACCCTATAACATACTTATCCAAAATTGATCTGTAATTTTGATACTCATTTTTGTTGTTTTGTTTGTTAATGTTTGAATCTTATTGTACTTGCTTTGCAATTGCATTGTTTTTTTAATCTCCACCAGATCTGAGATTGAAAGTGACCATTTGTGATCAGTGCTTTACCATGATTAAAAAACTGAAATAGATGGATAGATAGGTAGAAAGACAAAGAAATACACACACAACCAAGCAAAAACTTCTACTGTAGCATTTTGTTTACTGTTCTTGATGAGTTTGCCTTCTACCTTTTGAGGTGGTTTCAGAAGGTAGTTTGTAGTTTTCCTCTATCCCCTGGAGTATGGGTTACTGGGGTGCCAAAGGATTCCATCTTAGGCTTGTCACTGTTCACTATGTATATGTTTCTGCTGAGAGACATTTATTTATTTAATGCTTGTTGACCAGGTTAATCTCACTAAGTGTGACCTATTTTCTGAGGCAGCATTCATACTGATGTGGGGAACTTTGGATATGTTATAAAAAGGTTATAGATACATGATTTATTGAGCCAGGGTGGAAATCTTTAGAACTGGACATTAAGAGGTCAATTCGGTTTAGAATGGACAAGGCGAGGTTTGCATGTGTGGGAGATTTGATGCGGAGAATAATACATAAAAGGTTTCTTATTGAAGGGCAGGTATTCTATAAATGAATTATCAAAACTAATTCTATTGCAAACTCTCGTGACAATAAGTTAATCTCCTGCTTATTTCTAGACCTCTCCAAAGCCTTCAATGCTGTTTCCCACCAACTGCTTCTGTCCAAACTATCTACTGTTAATCTCTCCAACTCTATACTTTCCTGGTTCTCCAGCTACCTCTAACAGATTCCAAGCAGTTAAATGGAAATCTCATTTCTCTCCCTTCCTACCAGTGCAAACTAGGGTACCTCAAAGCTCCAGCCTTGGACTTCTTTTATTTAATATCTTTACTAATGACCTATACTCTTCTAAGCCACTCTCTTCTGTCATTCAATATGCTGATGATTCCACAATCATCTCCACTTCAGACAATATCACCCACCTTCACACTCTCACCCAAGAATCTTTGCACTCTGCTGAAAAATGGGTAACCTCCAGTCAATTGTTACTTAACCCAAAGAAAACTAAACTTCTTCTCTTTCTCCCTAAATCTCTCCAACATCACTAAGCTACCTTTACTGTCTCCTCCCTTAACAACACTATCATCACTGTTGAATCTCACACTGAATTACTAGAAGTCTTTATTGATGACCAACTAAAGTTTGATCTCCATATTCAGCAGTGCATTAACAATACACATCAAATGTTAGGCCTCCTATGCAGAAATTAAAAATTCTTCACAAATGCTGCTAGGCTCTCTCTTGCACAAGCTTTCCTACTTCCCACCCTACTCTATGTTGCCTCATTCTCACTAGCATCCAAGCCAATCTTCCGTCTAAACTGGAACTCATCTATAACAAAATAGCAAGATTCGCTGCTAACCTACCGTACTGCTCCCATCACGGCCTAGCCCTGAAAAACCTGCAATGGTTAAAATGCCATCATCAGTCCTACTACCCTAGCTTCTCCTAGCTCACTCCATCTTACATAAACCCTCTTCCTGTCCCTCTCCCTCAACCCTCATCCAGCCTTATACACCCAACCGAGATCTCAGTAGTACCGAACATCTTATACAAGAATATAAGCCCAATAAAAATAGCAAATGCTTGGAATAAACTTCCACTAAATGTTAAACAGATCTCATGCCCATACTCTTTTTAATACTCTATGCAATGACCCACATAATCCATTTACACTACTCTAATTACTACTGCAGCAGCCATTTTCTGTATCCTCTTTCTGCCTTTGCTTCAGAAGTCTTATAGTATAATGGTTCTTTTTGTCTTGCAATACCTGACAAAAATGTTTGTTTTTTTGTTTTGCATTTCTCTTTATTATTGTATGTAGTCCTACTTAGCATTGTACCTAGCTCTGTACTAAAATACCTTCGACACTCTGCTCATTTTTGTACACAAACTTGTACTCTGTAATAATCAATTTACTTGACCTTTTGTAGCATGTTGTTTTGTCTTTCTTTTAGCTTTATTGTAGTTTTATGATGTCTTAGTTTTAGATATTATTTCTGCTACATTGACTATTTGTGTTATTGTTACTGTTTTGGAGCTTTTCTCCTGGGGCCTCTGCTGAAAAGGGGCTATTAGCCCAGTCAGACTAACCCGGTTAACAAATGTCAAATAAATAAATAAAAAGGCCTTTGTTTCTGTCAAGAAATGGAATATATTGCTGTTGTGTTTATTGAGTACTAGAAAGTAAAACGTTTTTGGAAAATGCTTACCTGTAAGTTAAAGAATGAAACTGTATTCTTTTTTGACAAAAGATCATATATGCTATGTCATGTTATTTTATATGCCTAATTGATGTTATGGTTATGCCCCTAATTGCTTATTAAGTAAAACGTAACATAAATTGCTAACATTTATCTTTGGAAAATTCTATGTTACCAAGAAGTGATTTTGTTTGAGAAAATAAGTGACTGATATGCATGAGTTTAGAAAGACTGTTGTCAAGCAACTGTTTTTTTTTTTTTTTGATAATAACTCCAGAGCGCACAACTTTTTGGCACAATGACTCAGACAACAGAAAGTTGAAGGGGTTATTACCAAGCTTATGAAGCTTATAACAAGGAAAATAACCAGAGATCCTGTAGAGGTATTGGAAATTTTATGAAAATTAGTACAAAGCAGATACAAGTGGAAAAAAGAAAACTAGTATAAATGGAAATGTTTATGGAAGAAATAGACATACCAAGGATAGAGATAGATGAGGCTCAATTATAAGAGGAGATGAGATAAAAATGGTGATGTATAACCAAGCTACAGAAAAGTCTCCAGGAATAGATGGTATTTCTGTGGAAGTCTGGAAGCTAAGAAAAGTGATAAAGATCTACCAGGTTTCTTTAACAGTATTTTAAAAGGAGGATAAGCACCAGCATCCTGGAAGAAAGCTGTGGTGGCTGTAATACCTAAAGATGGTAAAGACATGCCAGATTCAGCTTCATATAGACCCATTTCCGTTTTAAACCATGATTATAAAGTGTTTATGTCTATAATGGATAAAAGAAGGGCAAAGGGGACAACAAAAGTGACAGATATGGATCAATGTGGCTTTCTGGAGGGAAAGCAAACATTTGACAACATTAATAGTACATTGATGATCCAGGGGGAAGCAGAAAGTAAGAAAATAGCACTGTTGTTGGTAGGTCTTGCTAGAGAGAAAGCCTTCGGCAGAGTAAGCTGGTATTTTATGAATATGGCAATGGAAGCATTTGCATTTACTGACAAAATAATAAGGTTAATTAGGAGGGTATACGAGGGATGGGAGGTGAATATTAAAGTGGGTGAGTTCCTCTCTTGTAAGTTCCGTTTAAAGAGAGAAACTAGGCAGGGCTGTCCTTTTCCCCGTTTGTTATTTCTGTTTTAAATATATATATATATATATATATATATATATATATATATATATATATATATGTAGCAAACAAAATAAGGGACTCAGAAATTCAAGGATATAACTGGTATGGCAAACAAGAAAAGTTGGCTTTATTTCCAGAAAATATTATTTTCTACCTGATAAAACCTGAAAAGGACATTTCAGTGTTGTTTAACATTCTGAGACACTTTCAAGTCTTTTAGGGATACAAAATTAATGAAGACAAAACAAAGGCAATAGCTGTAAACTATGTACCCACACATGAATTTGATCAGTAATACCCATATTTATGTGGACATTGTAAAATGACTGTTAATTGATTTGTTGTAGATCAGGCATTATATGAGTAATCCATGCTAGAAACTACAGGAAATTAGCCTGGTGTGTGTGTGTGTGTGTGTGTGTGTGTGTGTGTGTGTGTGTGTGTGTGTGTGTGTGTGTGTGTGTGTGTGTGTGTGTGTGTGTGTGTGCGTGTGCGTGTGCGTGTGCGTGTGTGTGTGTGTGTGTGTGTGTGTGTGTGTGTGTGTGTGGCATGTGCACTATTTGTTCTTTTATAATTATGTTAACACTGGGTTTTTTTGCTTTTGCTTAGGCTTTTCAGAGATTAGCTGCAGTCATCAAAGAAGCTGTACAATCTGGAACAGATGCACAACAACCCTAAAGAAAATGTTTATATATTCTGTGTTAATAAAAGCATTTCTAATTTTTAATCCTATATTATACCCTGTTAAATTAGATACCCATTGATTTCATAGCTACAGATTAAACAACTTGAATATTTTTGTGATTTATTAAACATTAGATATGCTTACACGTATTTACAGAATAACTGTACAATTTCAATAAAATATGTTTGCAACTGAACAAATGTCAATATGGTTTGTTTTCATTTATATAAATGTATGATTGTCTATGTCATAAGCAATAATTTAATAAAGCTGTTTGTTGTTTAAAAAAAATTGCAATTACCAGCAGTGAAAACAAAAGTAATTTTGTTTGGTATTAACACTCATTGGGATCCCAATACTTTATCTAATGAAGTTATTCAGTTAGATCAACTGTACTCAGACTTGGAATTCCTTTTTATCTTTGAGTATTGCTACAAATTGTTCTGAGTGCATTTCAGTGGACACTCATCACAGGACATTTTGCATCACCCACTTGAACTACTACTAAATCAGGCTGCTGAGACTTTGATGTAACATCTCAACTGAAAAAGAGCACATTGGAAATACAGCTCCATGTTTATGCTGCACTGCAGTGTTGGTATTGGGAAATGAATTCAAGTACCTGGTGTGAGGACAGATTCTACAGACTTCTGATCTTTCAGATAACAGAAGGGAGCTTGCTACCTGCTGAGACTCTAACAGTGCTTTATTACAAAGAGAGGTTTACAGTATTG